>NW_016812977.1:47398-50467 GCF_001698545.2 Rhinopithecus bieti | reverse complement strand
TTTCAAACCATTTACCATCTGAAAGTTTTGATTTGAATGTATAACAGGAAATTGGAATTCTTTTGTCCAGGAGAAACCTCACAAACCTTCTTTAAGGCATAGTTTTGTTGTTTGTTTGTTTGTTTGTTGCAGAGCTGTAAGGCATGGCTGCTTGTTTACAAAGCATCTCATTCATATTCCCTCTGGAGTTGTATATCCAAACCTTAGTGGGTTTTGAAACTTTAAGCAAATTCTTTTAAAAAATTATTATATCTCTAGCATTACTAGATATTAAAAGTTAAGCAAATAGATTAATGATGTATACATTGGCATCATTCCACAAGATCAAGAATGCTGCAGGGAAAGCAAAATTGCAATCTACGTATCTATGGTACTAAAGAAGTCCTGTTTTTCGAAAATGGAAGCCCACTTCTCAGATTTTTCTGAAGGGCATACAATGAAAAGTGGAGGGGAAAACACACACACAAAACAAGTATTTGGCTTGTCACAGGAATCTGATTGCATTAAGTGGAAGGATTATTTAGAATATATTAATGCAAAGTTAAAAATTGTCCTTGGCAATTAAAAATGCTGTGCGCTAATACCCTGCTTTCTAATGTGACTCAATTCAACAATGTGGGGAATGTTTACTACATTTCCAGCTGGATGTCAGGCAATGGGGAATACAAGTTCGAGTTCTGCAAAGATTCATCAACTTTCTTAGCTCAAGAGAGAGGCTGAGACATGCAGAGAGGAATAAGACATAAAATAGCTCTGACCTCTATGATCCAAGAATGGGAAAAGGCTAGATTATTACCCATCAGGCATACTCTTTGAGGCCTTTTTAGGAGCCTACAAAAAATGTTTTAATTTCTTTTATAATCAGAAGAAAAGAAAGTGAACATTGGGGATTGGAAATCATATTGGCATTTGCACCAACATAGTCATAAAATAGTACATTAATATGTTTTTACTATATATATATATTGTATAATACAATCTATTTAATATGGTTTGCCTTTGTGGCCCATGAAAGTCTTACTGGGCCCTGGGGAAGGTATCCCACCCTGGTGAAACAGCTGCTTTGCTCTACAAATACCTGAGGCAGAAATTTGATTTGAAAAATATTATTCTCTCTTCTCTTTGTTTCAACCGGATTCCTTAGGAAAACCAAACCAGTGTCAGAACAAACCCCCGAAGCAGTAAGAAGTTGGAGTGAGAAGGGCGTGATATTGGAACTAGGATTGGCTCTCATGCGACCGAGCTATTCTCATAAAACGACAAAAAGTGTCCATAGAGAGGCTGCTGGCGAGTACGTGGGCATAGGGAGCCGACATGCCCGGGAGGAAAGGTGTTGATTACATGGAGACTTCTAGAAGCTAAAGCCTTGTTACCTTCTCTTTAGTACCTAGAGAACGTGATGCGTGATGCAAATGCTCAAAACCTCTTAAATTGTAGCTGTCTGACCTCTATGGACCTCACATCCATCCCAGGCTTCATGGACAAAGATTCTCCACTTGGCCACACTTTAGCCAAGCTCCTCAACCTTCTCCCAGGGCCAATCTGGGCACTTCCTTGTAAAATCCAGTTTTGGCAAGAAGTCTGTTAAGTCAGTTTAGCAAGAACACCTAACCCCCCCATATCTGTTCAACCTCAGTATCTGATCAGGCCCCTCAGCCTCCACCATCCCCCAGGTGATATCTGGTCACCTGGCCTGCCTTCAGCTAGAATCCTGTTAGGTCAGTTTAGCTGAATGCTCCCTGATATTTCCTCTTGGTAATTTTCCATCCACTGCCCCTCACCCTGTTCCCTGTCTATAAATCCCCACTTTTCCATGGTGTATTCAGAGCTGAGCCCAGTCTCTCTCGCCTACTACAAGTCCCCATTGCTGTGGTCCCTGTACCCATCACGATGGTCCTGAATAAAGTCTTGCTTACTGTACTTTAATAGGTAGCATTGAAGAATTTTTTTCTTTGACATCATCCATGACAACATGAAACCTATTGGGAGAGCATGACTGTGCAGGGTCTTTAGAGCTTAGCTTTCTGAGGCCCTGAGCATTCTTGCTTTTCCGACACCGTGAACCTGTTCCTGTCCTGTGTTGCGAGAGATCACTCAAGCCAGTGTTACTTAATACCATCTCTTTGTGTAATAGATCTGAATAAAGTAATTGTAATATACCAACATTTTACTTTGTTGAGTATTATTTCAATGGGAGCCTTTCCAATGAAGGAAACATCAGCTTTCCTTGTTAGAATGCAAGCAGCTTAAAAACTACCCATGTCTTTCTGAAAGGAAACATTGCCATGTAACTATGTATCAGTTTTCTAAGAACTTCATGGGCCTTCTGTATAGGAGACCTTCAAATTTCTTCGGGGAATGGAAGTTCTGAATTAAAAGCCCACTGTGGAGATGCTATGGTTCAGGGAATCTCTTCCAATGTAATTCAGAATCATTGGCCTAGAAAGTCTCTGATATTTGGAGGGGAACAAAAATCACTCACAAGCAATCCATGTTCTATACACATAAGCATAATTTCCTTTAGTTCTAGGCAGAAGTTCGTCGTCAGAGAACAGTCATGTATGCAAGTTTTGTGGCTGAGAAATTTCTGTGCTTCCAATCCACAATGAGATGCATGATTTTGTTTTCATCCCATTTCCCCCAAGCCCCTGTAAATCAGGGAAGATGCATAACTGATCACCTGGGAGAGGGCCTGATAGTGGCACAGCTGGAGATAGTTTCAAAGTCTAAACCACCAGCCCATCCCAAGGAAAGCCTCCTATGGAATGTAAAGTGCAATCATTTCTTCAGATATAAGACTTTCCCCAACAATGTGATTGGATTCCTTTATGGCAAAATCAAGAGAAGCTGCTATCCACCTGCTTACACATTCATCTCTTTTGTGGACTTGTCTGACCACCTTCTGTTTGCCCAGAGTTTGCTCACTTCCAAGACAGTGCCCATGGATGGAACACCTGTAACCCACACAGCGGTTTGCAGAGAATGTTAGCCATGACTTGGGCTTTCTGAAAGTTGGCTATAATTTCTCTATCCCTACCCACAACCCTGGGAAGTTGGAACAAGAAAGGC
>NW_016812977.1:5288-42503 GCF_001698545.2 Rhinopithecus bieti | reverse complement strand
AATGAATGTGTTTTATAATGTATTATTTGAATTCCCTATAAATTTTGTCACTTTTGATATTCTTTTTAAAAAAGTGCCTGTGCAGTACTCTAGTAGATGCAATATTTTAGTTTTGTTGATCAGATCTTAGTCTTAGCAAAAGTTTAAACAGTGACATAATATTTTAAGCCACTCTATTTCAGCAACCTTTGAAATAATACCATGCAACTCATGTTTAATATTTCTAATTAGTTCATGAGATTCTTGCATCTTGTGCTTTTCTTTTAAAGTCAGGTTGTAAACTATGCCGTTGATGCAAAGTGTAGGCTCTGTGTTAAAATCTGAAGGCATTCTCTGGCAAGGTTTGAAAGTACCCTTATCTAGTGCCTCTCAGGCTGATGTGCATGAAGGTGACAAGTACTATAGGAAAAGGCTGGGGAAAGTCAGAGCTTGAAATAATTCAGGAAAGGGCACTGGTGGCACTGGTGGCATTTTATCAGACAAGGGAAATGCATCGGGTCAGTAACTACTAAGAGAAAGTCAGATCAGACAGGCCATCCATTAGAGCTTGTATGAAGGAGAGCTGTTCACATTGTCACATCAGGGGCAGAGACAAAGTGAGCTCTGCAGCACATCCCATTGCACTGAAGGGAAGAAGAGGGCAGTGTCTGGGTCCACATGCAGGTGTTACAGGCAGGGATATGGGTGGTGGTTGATGAGTCTCATGGATCCCAGACATGACTCTAAGTGCCTCAGTGGATTCTTCTATTTAATCTTTACTGTACATCTGTTAGATAGCTGTTATTATTGTCCTCTTACATATGAGGTTCCAGGCACAAAAAAAACCAGTACATACATTGCTTTATGCTTAGAGTTATGGAATGGCCTTTTGGTTAATAAAAAAGGAAATGGATAGATTCATGACCTTCGTATATGACTGTGCATGCTGTGTACTGCACAACTCCAGGAGGCAACATTAACATAATCCGCAGTGGGAAGAACATTTTCTAAATTTGTGCAGCGCCCAACCTGTGCCACCATATGTAGCAATATCCATTAGATAGTGATGTTGCAAAAATAGATGGATATGTAAGTAATGGACACAACTGACTACCTTGATTTTTCTAGCAAGGGACACAGGAGTTATGGTTTGTAAAACCCATGGATAAATCTATGAACTAATGTATTGACATGAGACATTCTGGAGTGAAAAATATAATCCAAGTGTACAGATCATTAAAATAGAGCTAAAATTCACAAAGAGTTGATGTTTCGCATTGAGGGAAAAAACGGCTCATGATTTTGTGGTTATCTGTTGGTTTCCTGTTCTCTGGGCATCACCACACTGTCTGCTAAAGGTTTCCAGCTTACTCTGCTGCTCAGACACATGGTAGGACTGCACTCTGGCCCTTTGTGAGCTGTGAGGGGACGTGTCACAGGCTACTTCAGAGCTACAACGTCTGTCACCAGCACTTTCTCAACATCCCACACAGAGGCTGTTCCCTCTGGCTGGTCTCAGAGTTAAGATGACACCAAACAGAGTCTAGATAACTTAGGGGGAACACATAGTGTGAGCAAGAAAGAAAGCTTTGTTGCTGAAGCCACTGAGATTTGGGTATTTTTCCTGCAGCCTAGATACATTCATCCTGAGCAACTTATGTTACCATTCTGTTTCTGCAAGGGAATGAGTATTTCATTTTGCAAAATATTTCATTTCCCATTTTTATCCCTTAGGGAGTTTATAGCTAAGGGATCCTGGGATATTTTGGACCATGGAATATCCGAGGCTTAATCAGACTTGGAAAGATAATTCAGATAGTTGGAGCAAAGGAAAAATGAGGATGGCTTTGGGCCAGGTAAAACAAAACAAAATGAAAACTAATGTTGAGATTCACTGTATCTTCAGAAATATACACATCTACTAACCTTTACTGAATGAATATTAGGGAGTGAATGAACTTCATTGGGTTAACATCTTATGCCAACATGGAAATTGAACGATTGTACATCTTCAAATCCCTTTGTTTTAACAACTATAGGCAAAGCCCTGCCATTTTAATGTCACTTTAAATGTGTTTTAAAATTTAATCCGCTACTTAATTGTGATGCTAAATTTTTGACAATCCTTTTAAATTGGAAAAGAATATCTAGTAGCGAATCAAAATATTCCTGTGCATTTTCCGCGCATACGTTAGTTAGTGCTTTTGAATGGCAAGTAAATGGTCTTTGGACCCTTTCTCATTGTAAATTGTTTGCCGTTTTTTTTTTTTTGACCCCAATCATGCTGAGTGAATTCTTGGTGTTTAAAAATGATTATATAGTGGATTATTTTCCATGACAATGCTTTAAAGGTAACTTGTGTGGACAGCCATATTTAAAAATTTTATTGTATATTTCCATCACGCAGCAGAAGCAATGTGAAAGCTTTTCCAGGCTTATAATGGGTTGCCTTTCATGTAGAGTTCATAGAATTCACAGGCAGTGGGATGGACCTTAGAAGAGAGTGTGCCAAGCCCAAATGAGACAGGGGAATTCTGTGTCGAAAGATGTGAGCAGGAATGGCGATAGCCGAAACGAGAAAGTGAGTAGCGAGAACGCGCGGAGGCAAAACCATGAACCATAGTCAATCCCATGTCTGGTTATGATGCCAGTTTCTGATAAGATTATAAAATAGAGGCTGAGGAGGAACCGAACACGCTATCAGTTCAGGGTGGACCAATTACCTGTAAGTAGTCGTATCTTGCGAGACTATCTTAGCGTAATGCATGAGAAGTGGCTTGATGATGATTCCATCCTAACTAGCGTATTTAAGCTCCAGCAGAGAAAAAGAACCAGGGAGATTTCAGATCTCAGCCGTTACTGTCTTTGTATTCTGAAATGCCCTTCGCAGGATCTAATGTCAGCTGCATCACTACCATGGCATAAAAATACATACTATTCTATTTATTTATTTATTTATTTTTGAAGACGGGCGTCTCGCTCTGTCACCCAGGTGGAGTGCAGTGTCAGTGATCTCAGCGCTCACTGCCAAGCTCCGCTCCCGCTCGACGCCATTCTCTGCCTCAGCGCTCGCCGAGTAGCTGGGACTAGCAGGTCCCGGCCACTAGTGCACCGCCAATCTTTTTATTTTTAGTAGAGACGGTCGGTTTCACCGGTGTTAGCCAGGATTGGTTTTGATCCTCCTGACCTGCATGATCTGCCCGCCTTGGCCTCCTAAAGTGCTGGGATTACAGTCTGGAGCCACCACGCCCGCAGCCTAAAAAATACACATTTCTCTGCAAAGTTCATCTCGGTGCCTCTCTGCTCCTCAGAAGTTTTCTAAAAAATAAACGAGAAATCCCTTTTGGAGATGCAGAGACTTATTGTAGAAAATGACAATGCTCGTTGGATTATCTTTCAATGAGATTTGGCACAAGAACCGGGGATGTCCCTTAACAGCCTAGATGGCTTGATGGCCCTGTTCTACAATATAGATGCAATGACAAATCCCTATTTTTGCTTCAGTCAGGCAGCTATGTTAATGTGCACTCTGTGAGTGCTGAACACACTTAGTACTGCCCCTCCGTTTTGAAACCTTTAATAAGAAGCCTGGAGCTTAGATCTGTCCTCTTCCTTCTGTTCGTGACGATTGAGACTAACCTCTGTGGCTAAGCTTCCAATCTCACCCTTTTGCACTATAACCACAGAAATGTGCATGGATGGAAGGAAAAGGATCTAGGACTCTGCAAATTTCCCATTGTCCTATGATCACCAATTTGAGGATTAAGTTTCAACACAAAATAATTCAGTTCCATAACAAAAGTCACTCTGTAGTGTCTGAGAAGGTAGATGGTGAAGACGGAAAGGGTAATTTTAATTTTAAGGCATTATCTGTGATTAAATGCAGATTATCTTACATTAACACATTTAATTATGCCCAATAGATGAGGATTACCCAATTAGAAAGTGTTTTCAGCAGGACCATAGTTAACACTCATGTGATGTATCTTTCCTCCTGTTTTAACCTGGAGGTGTGTGTACACGGATAAATACAAATTGAAATAGTACTCTAGGCTTGTTTCCTGCTTGGTCAACTGAATATTTTTCGAACCATAAAATATGGATTTGCCAATTTAATTAATAAAATTGCCCCTAGATTCTTTTATCTTGGCAGGAGGACAGACGTCTATTTTCAGCATGGAACTCAGTTCTCGATTACTTTGTGGTCCATTTTAGTTTCAATACCTTACGATGTTAAAAAGGGCAAGACAGCTTCATCAAGCACTAAGAATTGACATGACCACTACAGGAGACTCTTGCAGTTTTGCGATTTTTATGTTAAATTGTTGATAATAGTTTAGGATCATTATTTATTGATTTTAAGGTAATTGCGTGTGCCATGCTGAAAGGAAAATGCTTTCGATCATGCCCATTGAAGCCTCAGCAAATTGAATAAAACTTAGAATAAAATAATTAGAGGCTATTTTTTGAGAGAGACTCCACATGAAAATTTAACATTTTAAAACTAAACTCATCTATGGCTTTCAAATAGAGTAGGCAAGATATAACAGAAGTATAAAGAGTGTTGTTGCAGATGCTGGGTGTAGTATATTACTATTATATATATATATTTTTTTTTTTTTTTGAGATTGAGTCCTTGCTCTGTCGCCCAGGCTGAGTGCAGTGGGCGTGATCTCGGCTCACTGCCAAGCTCCACCCTCCGATCCCAGGTTCACGCCATTCTCCTGCCTCAGCCGTTCCGCGGGTAGCTGGGACTACGGCACCTGCCACCACCACCCCACTTAATTTTTTGTGGTTATTTAGCAGAGGACAGGGTTTCACCGATGTTAGCCAGGATGGGTCCTCGATCTCCGTGACCTCGTGATGCCCCACGTCTCTCGGCCTCCCAGAAGTGCTCGGGGATTGCAGGCTTGAGCCACTGTCGCCCGGCCTATCCTCTGTCTTTTTCTTACTTCTAAGAGCTTGTGTTATTACACTGAATCCACCAGGTAATCCAGGGTAATCTCCAGTTGAGTAGGAAGCTTATTAAGTGAACTTGAGTAACCTTATTCAGTCAGAAGATAAGTTCAACTAATTCAGCTGAAGTTATTCAACTTAAGTTATTATAACTTGGAAGATACATTCAACTGATTAGTAACCTTAATTACATCTGCAAAATCCCTTTTGCTATGTAACCTACTTATAACCACAGGAGCAACACCAGTGAAAGTCATGATGGTGAAAATTCTGCCTACCCCAGAAACAGGTAAATATTTGCTTAACAATCTCCTACCTCACCCTAGCCCTATTTTGACCTAAAACATCACCATGACCTCCCCAGTGTTCCTGCTCCATGTGACCAATTCTCTTCCACTCTTTCAGGAAGTCCTAATTGGGAAATGGGTTATTTCAACTTTTTGAAACATCTTATTGATTACCAGCACGGGCAACATAGTGAGACTCTGTCTCTACAAAAATATTCAAAAGTTACCCAGGTTGATGGCACATGCCCATGGTCCTAGCTACTGAGGAGCCTGAGGTGGGAGGATCACTTGAGCATTGGAGTTTGAGGCTTCGGTGACCTATAATCACACCACTGCACTGAGTGTCAGGCCACAGAGCAAAACTGTTTCCAAAAAATAAAATAAGATATACAAAATAAAATATCTCATTGGCTAAAATGTAGTCACACAACCAAACCACAGAGGAGGCTGGGAAATGTAGTCTTTAGCAGACTAGCTACATGCTCAAATAAAAAAATTCTATAATTGTGAAAGAAATGCAGAATAGATGTTGGCTTAACACTGCAGGTAGTAAAGGCTGCCAGTGTTAAGCCAACATCTATTGTAATGACTTACTTACATTCTAGTATGTCATCAGTCTTGCTTACATTACATCATTTTATTCTTATACTATATCCATGAGGGAGTGACAGTCTTCTCAATTAACAACTTTGAAAAACCTATGATACTTGAGGGTATTAGTGTTTCGTGGGTGAGTAAAGTAGGGAAGAAATTCTAGGTAGAAGGTGGTAGGGAAGACAAGGAAGACAGGGTGAAATATTATTCTACAGTTTAGCAATTGCAGTTTCTTTAATGTTCTTGTGCCTATGTCTCTGTGTGTGTGTCTGAATTTGTGTGTGTTTATGTGTCTGTATGTGAGTATGCCTTTGTATGTGTTAATTATGAGGGCTGAAAATGAGGGCTATGGTTCAAGAGACTAGCATTGTAAGGTTTTAAGAAAGGGGCTAAAATGTTTATCAGAAATTAAACATTGGAGCTGTTTCTTTGTTGTGTCTGTGGTGCCTACAGAACCCATATGGATCAGCTGGGTGAAAGGTGACATACATAAAAGGTGTGGTGGCTCACCCCTGTAATCCCAGCACTTTTGGAGGCTAAGGCAGAAGGATCGCTTGAGCCCAGGAGTTTGAGAGCAGCCACACAGCAAGACCCTGTGTCTACAAAAAATAAAACACATTATATATCTGGGCATGGTGGTACATACCTGTAATTCCAACTACATAGGAGGCTGATGAAGAAGGATCAGTTGAGCCTAGGAGTTTGAGGCTGCAGTAAGCCATGATGGTGCCACTGCACTCCAGCTTGGGCAACAGAGTGAGACCCTGTCTCAAAAACAAAAACAAACAAACAAAAAAAGTAACATGTTTTGTAATTAAAACGAGTCACTCAAGATATCACTGCCTAGACAAGGGATACCCAAACTATTTTATTGGAAGGGGAAAAATACTTTCCTTTGTACGATATTCCATAAAACTGCAGAAATGCTTCCTTATGTTTCTGCATTTTATGCTCCTGTAATTCAAAGAGGAAAAGTAATGAATACGTGTGGAGTTTCCCCTCCAGAATTCAAAGCATCCTTTGTGCAAAGGGCTCATGTCTCTTCCTGGACGAATAAGGATGATAGGACCCTTCTGCAGAGGGGCTTAGCCCTGTTTCTCCCCTCTTCATGCCTCCTTTCTTTGCACAGACTGTCTTTGGAAACGCCTCCAGCATCATGTCACAAGGCAAATTTAAGTTGCATTAGGACTATAAAGGAATTGGAGGAGTAGCAGATGCAATAAACTGGTTGCTGTCTTGAGATATGACATCTATACCAACCAATATATCTCAGAGGAAAGACGGCTGTTCCTCCTTCCTCCTTATTTACTCTGAGGCACTGTATAAAATGCTCTACCATCAGATAAATGATGGCAGAACAGAAAGTGGAGGTGCTATAAATTTCATGCTTGGCAGCTTGCACTAGGTGTATTTCAAGGTAATGACTCTACCTAGAACTTTTCTAGAATGACCCCTGTCAAAGCTCCTATTCAGAAGCTATGCTCACTTCTGAATGAGGTGATGAGAAGCTTGGAATAGGATTAGATAATGGATACATGTACAGGCTGCTAAGATGTTTGCGGCCTGTGGGGTTTGCTGTGAATGCAGGAGCTGGGCCAATCCAATTTCTTGCCAGCAATTTTAAATTGGGAACTTCAGAAATGGAGTCACATGTCTGGGAGAGTACAAACTGAAACATTATGATTCTGCAAAGATATGGCTTCATTTCTAGTTCCTTGGGTGCTGGGTTCTTCCTGATTTCCTTTCTCTGGATTTCCTGACATTTCCATGATCTCTCATAAAAACGTGCACTTCTTGCCCAACTTGGGTTTCCTCAAGAGGGTATCTGATTTCACAAGAGAAGCAACAACAACAGTCTCACTTTACCCAAAAATTAGCTAATATGCACTGACTGTTTACTAGGTACCAGACAATATTCTGAAAACTTTATGGATATTGACTGTGTTATTTCTCAACGGGCATTATTAAGTATTTAAGCTACATTTTAAAATGTGGAAAATGAGGCTAGGAAAGGCACATTCTTCAGTATGACTCAGATGCCACACCCTCAGCCTCTATATTGTGTGACAAATCAGAGATTCATGCAGAAGAGTTGTTATATGTTATACTGAAGGAAATGTGAATTCTGTACCTGATGTATTTTATGTGTTAGTGGGTTTATTTATAATATAAGGATCTCAGCTGTCCTGCAACAGCCATTGAACTGATAGTACATTAAAATGTAAGTGGATCCCGAGCCAGGATTTCAGTTAGTTCAATTGATAACTGCTGTTGGATATTCCTGAAAAGAGGGCAGATCTAGAGGGAAAAAAAGAGAAAGCTGTGAGTATGAGGGAACAATGATGATGACAACAATTACAACAATAATGTAAGGAACAGTATAAAGTGACCAAGGAAAATTGCTCAATAGACTGTAACTGGATCAGGAGTGGGTTTGAATGAGTTGAGTGAAAGAAGAAGAGTAAAATGTGAGGGCAGACCTCACTCCTGTGAGCATCAGGGACCAAAGCCTCACTCACATTCTTACCCCCATACTTCTCCAAGTCTTCCTTCCCTGGGCAAGATCTCCCCCACTCTCTGGTCTCACACTTAGGCACAGAACATAGTCCTTGAAGCTTCACAAACCTACATTTAAAACTCCATGTTTGGGCTGGATGCAGTGGCACACACCTGTAATCTAGCACTTTGGGAAGCCAAGGTGGGAGGATTACTTGCGGCCAGGAGTTCAAGCCTGCAGTGAGCTAGGATTACACCACTACTGCACTGCAGCCTGGGTGACAAAGCAAGAACCTGTTTCTAAAAATATATATGAAAAAAGTTAAAAATTCCATGGCTGCCAGTTTTGTGATTTTTTGCTCAGTTTGTCTTCTGTAGTATGGGCATATGGACACCTGTCACTTTGGAGGGTCATACTGTAATATAATAAATACACACACATATATAAAAATGTTTGCGGTATCTATAATGTATGCCTAACACTCATTTTTCAACATTCATTGGTCATCCACCTATTCAAGTGTCATGGAATCCTTGGAGTGTTGCTTCACCAGCCAGAAACCTCTGTGGCCAGTGGCGCCTTCTGTCTGGGTGTTCCTTGCACCTGCTGGGCTCATTTCACTAACTTGGCCTGGCAGGTTGTGCTTGACTTGCACTACTGGCCCAGAACTCATACTCGCCAAGTGCGAGCCAGGCGTGGAGTGGCAAGGGGTATGTAGGTGAGCGAGCATGGGATCCAGCCACTGCATGCAGCCAGGCATGCTGGCTGCTGCAGTGGGTCAGGCAGCTCCAGGTGCCAATACAGGTGCCAGCTCCATGCCAGGCTGTGGCTGGACCAGATGAACTGCACCCAGCTTCTGCTGTGGGCACTTACATCTGGACGAGGAGAATGTGGTGGTGCCCTGAATCTTGGAGATGCCAGGAACTGCAGAATCCCAAAGAGGGTGTCACAGCCCTGGCTCTGGGAGCCCCTGGGTCTGGGCTTCCAAAAGGGAAGCAGCTCTTCTTTTCTTCTTGTCACCCTCAATGTGGTGAGCGGAGGTGCATGTTTCAGCCCTGTTTGTGTTACAGCTCTTTTAGTGCTGTTATTCAGTGGATCTCAAGTTTTTGTCTCATCTCCAGGAAGAATGAGGTATGCAGACAACTGGAGGGTGAGCAAGACAGATAGGAGCTTTGCTTCACTGAGTGGCAGAACAGTTCTCAGGAAACCCAAAATGGGTAGCTCCTTTCCACAGGCAGGTCATCTAAATGTCTGTGCAACCCTCATTGGAGAGGAGACCTGCAGTGGGTAGCTCCCCTCCACAGGCAGGTCATCCCAATATCTGTGCAGCCCTCAGTGAAGAAGATACCTGGAGTGGGTAGCCCCTATCCACAGGCAAGTCATCCTGACATCTGTGCAGCCCTCAGTGGAGAGGAAACCGAGAATGGGTAGCTCCTATAAACAGGCAGGTCCTCCCTTCATCTGCCCGAATCTGAGTCCAGGGTTTTTATGGGCTTCAGAGGGGAGGAAGTACATGCTGATTGGTCCCTGGGCGGCCATGGCCAAGCCCAGGGAAAGCACCATCAGTTCTCACTCTGGTCTATGAAACTGACAGCCTCCCCTCCTGACCTCAGGTCATCCCTGGCTTGAAGGTGAGACTTCACCAGGAACCCACCCCTTTCCACCCAGAAGCCTGTCTGCCTCCTGCTGCCATCAACCTGTCATCCATAGTGCCCATGGCACCCAGGCTATTTATGCCAAGGGGAACCTGCAGGCCCACACAGAGCTGCCCTCAGCCCCACCCCTTGGCCTCCTTCCTGTGCTCATCAGTGCCCAAAGCCCAGAGGAGGCTGAGGCAGCAGGAGGCTGGTGTGTCAGTGCTGCCCCAAGCACCCACACACCCACCTGGATCATGTGAAATGTTGAGAAAGAAACAAAAGGTGACTTCCACATTTCATTTTGGGACCAAATTCCCTTAACTAATTTTCAGGTTTTCTACCTGTTGACTCAAATATTATCCATGTCATTATGTTTTATTTTATTTCTTTGTTGTTTTGTTTGTTTGTTTGTTTTTGAGACAGAGTCTCACTCTGTCACCCAGGCTTGAGTGCAATGGTGCATTCATAGCTCACTGCAGCCTCAACCTCCCAGGCTCAAGTAATGCTCTCACTTCAGTATCCCAAGTAGCTGGGACTACAGGCATGCACCACCACACCCAGCTAATTTTTCTGACTTTCAATAGAGAGGAGGTTTCGCTATGTTGCCCAGACTGGTCTTGAACCCCTGAGCTCAAGCAATTCTCCCACCTTGGCCTTCCAGAGTGTTAGGACTACAGGTGTGAGTCACTGCCCCTGGCCATTTATTTCTGTCTCAGCAGACTTTTTTTTGCAAGTCTCACCTGTTGTGCTGGGCTCTCAAACTCTTGAACTCATCCACTGTCCTCTCTCTAGGAACTTTTTCCATCTGGAATTTTCTTTTGTAACATCAGCCCCTTCCTCTCCACCATCCCCTTCCACCCTGTGTCCCTCTTCTTAGGAAGATTTTCTTTGACCCTCCTTCCCTGATACACTAACATTTCATTACATTCTTGGTTGCATTCAAGCCTTTGCCACATCATAACACAGTAGTGCATGCCTTGATTTTACTTCTACCTATCCAGCTCGCCCTTCAACCATGGAACATCCCCTCTCATACTGTTGTCCATTTAGAGCTCTTCTTTCCAAATAGTTGCCTACTCAAGTGACCTCTTTTCATGTTCATTCTAATGGAATGCTCAGTGCTATTTGACACTGCTAACTAATGGTTCTTTCTTCCATCTCCCCCTTTTAAGAAGTTTTTTAGATTCAGGTGGTACATGTGCAGATTTGTTACATGGGGATATTTCGTGGTACTGGGGTTTAGACTTCTATTGAACCCATCACCCAAACAGTGAACATAGTACCCAATAGATCATTTTCAGCCCTTGTCCCCCTTTTGTGGTCCTCAGTGTCAGTTGTTGCCATTTTTACGTCCATGTGTACCCATAGTTTAGCTCCCACTGCTAACTGAGAACAAGCAATATTCGGCTTTCTCTTTCTGCATTAATTCACTTAGAATAATGACCTCCATCTGCATTCATGTTACTGCAAAGAATATGATTGTTTTTTATGGCTGAATAGTATTCCATGATGTATATGTACCATGTTTTCTTTAACCAACCCACCACTGATGGACCCTTAGGTTGATTCCATGACTTTGCTAGTGTCAATAGTGTTGAATAAACATGTGCACATGGTGTCTTTTTTATAAAATGATTTGTTTTCCTTTGGGCAGATACCCAGTAGTGGATCAGTCTTCCTTGTTGGGTCTAGGACGCTATACATTCCAAGTTCTCTTCTTATCTCATTAGATCATGCATTTTCCTTTGATGAATTCTGTTTCCCCACTATTTCTCCATTATTCTATCCCTGCTGCCTTTATATTAAGCATAGGAATTTCTCCTTTGACCTGTGTCTCCCCTGAGTTTATACTTACTCCTGGTTGTAAATATTTTCATAAAAATGACTTCAAATTCCTTCCCCTCCACTAGCTTCCACCTCTAGAGTTTCCCTCAGTATTATAAGTTCCTTGATAGACACTTAAACTCAACACATTCCAAACAAAATGAATTAATTTCCCCTTTCCCTGAGGGAGGAAAAACAGATACAGTTGTCCTCTTTCTTTTGGTTCACTGTATTACCATCTTTCAATTCATTTGGTCCCAAAATGTGGAAGTCACCTTTTGTTTCTGTCTCAACATTTCATTCGATTTTTATCGAGTTATGTTGAATCCACTTTAGGAATATCTCTTGAACTTGTAAACTTTTATTGATTCTAAATGGCAGTCTCTTAGTTCAGGATCTTGTCACATCTGACCTATATTATTTCTGATTGATCATTCTTCCTGCAGCTTCCTGCTCACACTAATCTATTCTACAGACAAATGCAAGAACTATCTTTCATGACACTCATTCTCCGACCTTATCTTTTCGGTCTCCATTGGTTCTTCTCTCCATATTTCTTAAGCACTGGACATATCAGATAACTTGCCATTTCCTCTTTTTGTTTGTGGCCATCTATCTTGGCTCATGTTAGGAGATAATGCTACCTGGAATGACTTTTCTTCCTTCCCCGCTACTGAAGTCTGTTATTAGTTTTCTGTGGGTGCTATAACAAAATACCACAAATGTAGCAGCTTAAAACATTGCACCTTTATTATCTCACAGTTATATAGGTCAGAAGTTGAGGTGAGCTTGGCTTGTTTCTCTACTGGAATCTCTCAGGTGGCTGGAATCAAGGTGGTCAGTGGCCTGACCTCTTATCGGGAGACTCTGAGGAGAGCCCACTTTCCAGCTTACTCAGGTGGTTGGCAGATTCAAGGGTCAGACTGAGGTCCCCCTTTCCTGATTGGCTGCCAGCCAGGAGCCATTCTCAGCTGCCTGCGTTCCTTGTCTTGGTGCCTGCTGCATTTCCAAACCAGCAACAGTGCAACGAGTATTTCCTGTGCTTGGAATCTCTCTCTGACTATTCCTTCGACCATGTCTTCCTCTCCAACTGGAGAAATTTCTCCACTTTTTAGGGTGCCTGTGACTAGATTAGGTTCACTGGGATAATTCAGGATTATGTCCATATCTTAAACTCTGTAAACTTAAATCCATCTGCAAATGTAATTGTCATGCAACTTCACATATTTGTAAGTTCCAGGTATTAGAGTGTGGACATTTTTGAGGTGGGGAGTGGGGAGGGCATTTTGCCTACCACAAAAGTGCAGTAATTTTTTAGAATGCAAACTCTATCTCTGTAAAGTGATTTTCACTTAGTTGCGTCCTTCAAGGTATTACCCTAACCTTGTGCTTGTTAACATCCTCTGACAATTGAGCAGTATTTTATCATAGGAACTTATTTACAAATATGTCTCCTATTATCAATAATAAATTACATGAACTCAGAAAACACACCCTAATCACCTTGACATGCAGAATCTCTCAGTGCCTTATGTGTTTTTGTCAAATAAACTGAGTATGTTCTGTAATAATTTGCTGAATGTTTATTAAACTTTTGCTGTGTCTGAAGCATTGTTATCTTTAGATGATAAGCAATTTGAAGACATCCAGTAGTGCTAAACATGATGGGTGAACTTTCATCAGTGTTACATCAAGGCACACTGATGTATATAGAGAAATAAATACCCCAACATACTCACTGTATTAATTGCAAATGGACACATAACAAAATGCCACAAACTTAGGGGCTTAAAATAGCACATATTTATTATTTTACAGTTATTATATGTTAGGAATCTAGGGGTGGCTTGATTGGATCTTCTGTCCCAAGGTCTTCCACAAAGCTACAGTCAAGATGTAAGCCAGGGCTGGGGTCTTACCTGAAAGTTTGGATGAGGAAGGAGTTGCCTCTAAGCTGATGTGGTTGTTGGTAGATCCAGTTCCTTCCCAGCTATTTGGAGAAGTCTCCTTTAGTTTGTTATCACGTGGTCAGCTCCAACATAGCAGATTGTATCCACCAAGTGTGAAAGTTGAGATCACAAGAAGATCTGAAAGCAAGGCAGGAGTTAGATGTTGTGTAACCTAATGATGAAAGTGATACACCATGACCTTTGTAGTATTCTATTAGTTAGAAGCAGGTTACTAAGCCAGCCACACAGAAGGAAAGGGATTACACAGGGTGTGGGTTATCAGGAGGCAGAACCATTGGAGGCCATGTGAGCATCAGCTGGTCATATGCATCCATGCAGAGACACAGATACATAAGCATATTAAATCATTCAGTAGATGGAAAAACATGTGCATTAGGAGGAGAGAATGAAAGCAGCTGATCATAGAGTTTGGTGGGATTGTGACCAAGAAATTAGATGGGAGGGGCTGATATTCTGAGGAAAGTGATTTAGGAGATGAGAGAAGATGAATGGAATCCTTTATTTATAAAAGCTACCTCCTCAAGGCTAAAGTTTGTAGTCTTGACATAAATGATCAAGTAATGCCGCAGTGGTTAACAACCCTGTCTGCCCACTTCTAAACATAAAAGCATAACATATTCCTGTGTGCAGAAATGAATACATTTCTAGAATGGTGGTTCTTAAATGGTTTGGTCTTAGGACTTTTTTTCCATCTTAAAAATTATTGAGGACCTCACAGAGAGTTTACTTAGATGGGTTATGTCTATTGATGTTTACCAAATTAGATGTTAAAACTGAGAAATTTAACAATGTTTATGAATTTATTTAAAAGGAGCAATAATCTTATTTCAGGTTAACATAAAAACAGGTTTATTAAAAATAACTATATATTCCCAAAGCAAAAAAATGTGAGATAGCGGAATATTCTATAGTTTTTGGAAATCTTTTCAATGCTCTGACTTCAGTAATAGAAAGCTGGATCCCCATACCAGCCAATGTACTCAATATCTTGCAGTATATTGTTTTAATTTGTGTATATGAAGAAAATCTGTCCTCCTGCAGAGATATAGTTTGAAAAAGATAATTAGATAATTGTGGACATTCTTCTTTAATACTATACCAAAACTCAACATGGATAGTTTCTTAAAGGTTCATTAAAAAGTGTAATTGGAACCCATATCGAAAACCTTTCTGTCCTTTGTAACATTAAAAGCTGTTGTTTTATCTTACATTTAGCATGCATCTTTGACCCATGCATGATTTTGGAAAAATATTGGTTCACTAAGTTATACATGACTTGGAAATATTCATATATTTCATTATACAAGATAAAGAAATTCACATTTATTGATAGCACCACTCATTTGATTAGGGAAGAATTTAAGTGTTGGGAGGTCATCAAGCTCCTGGCATCAGATGTAAGATTTCTATGATTTTATTTTTTTCTTGAAATCTTGAATTGTATCCTCAACAGCAAATACTGTCAGTTGTTTTCCGCGAAGTGAAAGGCTCACTTGGTTCATGTTTCAAAAAATGTCTGCCAAATAGCCAAGTCTGAATGTGCATAGATTGACTGTTAGTCTTTGAAATATAAATGGTAGCTACTATTTCACATCACCACTGAAATAGTGGAACGTGTTCTTTTCCTGGAGACAGCATCTAGCTTCATTGTGTAGCAGGAGAGCTTTCTGTGTACTTCCCATCTCATCATGCAGAATATTAAAACGACATGTATTCTGGAGATGGTTAAGAAAATCAATTTCTTTATGTGAAACTAGCATCCTTGGACTGCAACCGCATGGTTGATGAGTAAGTAGTAGTACCATGTGGAATCACTGCCTCAATCAGGTCTAACATGCCAGCCGTCTTGCCTGTTGCTTGTGCACCATCAGTGCAATTGTTAGCAAGGTGAAAAGAAGCCAGTGACATCTCAGTATTATGATGAAAATAGATGTGTTCTCCAGTATCCCTTAAAACATCTCCCCAACTCCTAGGGGTCTGACATACAAACATTGCCATTCACTGCACTGCACTACAGCAAGCAGCATGTTCAGGTGACCCTCCAAGAGGAGATTACAAATGTCAAGATCTACTTAACTCACAACTCCACTGTACTCCCTATCCTCAGCTACAGTTTAGCTAAACATTGTCTTCCTCTCCAATCACTTCTCTAGATACCAAAATGAAGCAAAACTTCTCAACTTACGAGGAAACTTAATACTGGATACTTCTATATGAGCCAAAATTAGACCCTCAGAGCTTCCTGTTTTGTTGTTGTTTGCTTTTGGTTTTGATTGATTGACTTGAATTTATTCTTCTGGTTGTAGTTTGATGAATGTCTGTCTGTTCAATGAGACCCAATACCTCTTTGAGGATTTTGTGCCTTTCCTAATTAGTTGTACCACCCTTTGAAATATTAAACACTTTAAAGATCTTTGTTAAATAAAATAAAGAAATATGTACCATGTAATCAAGTGATGGAGAAAATAAAGGTACAGTTTAGTGTATAAACCCCATAGAGAATGCAGCTGTCTTTGTTTCTGTAACAGCAAAATAGCAAATTGGAAATAAAAGCAAATTGACGCTATCTTTCAATTCTGTTCTACTAAAACACACCTTGAAAAGCTCATTGAAATATGTAACATAGGCAACATTAGCAATTATAAATTAAAGCAGTTCTAGAGAGAGAGAGAAAGAGAGAGAGAGAGAGAGAGAGAGAGAAATAGAAGTTAAAATGAAAAATGATTAAATAACAACATAACTCTTAAAAGCAAGTGTTCTATAATTGCTCTTAATCCAGTTTGCATAGGGGAAATAGCTTAACAGTAGTGGTGATTCTCGGTGTTCATGGCCCAGCAGCATTTCCATCTTAAAGCTTGTTTGGCACAATATGGGTTAGAAATTTGTATAAATGCTTTGATTGTGGACCATTTTCTATCCCAGGTGTTATCACTTTACATCTGCCCAAGACCTGATTTCCCAGCATGACTTTCCATGATGAAGCACCAACTTGTATGTCTTCACAGCATGACAGAGATGGGAGAGCTTTAGGTTCTACTAACAAGGATGTGGCAATGATAATGGGGGATTCCTTCACTTTCCTCTGAGCCTCAGTTCACTTTTCTGTGTACCGGGAATAAAACATCTTGAAAACTGTTGTAAAATTGAAAATCATATATGTGGAACACTTTGCACACATCAGACACTAAATAAGCATAACTATTGTTTTTATTTTATTTTATTTATTCATTTATTTTGAGACAGGGTCTCTCCTTATTGCCCAGGCTGGAGTGCAGTGGTGTGATCACAGCTCAATGCAGCCTCAACCTCTCAGACTCAAGCGATTCTCCCACCTCAGCCAGCCAGGTGACTAGGACCACAAGTGTGCACCACCAGACCTGGCTAATTTTTTAATTTTTTTGTGGAGATGGGGTCCTACTATGTTGCCCAGGCTGGTCTCAAACTCCTGAGCTCAAGCGATCCCTCTGCCTTGGCCTCCCAAAGTGCTGGGATTACAGGCATAAGCCACCATGCCTGGCCAACTGTTGTTTTCATAAGGGCTATTCTATATTATCACATAGCCGTTTTCCCATTTCACTGATGTCTGAGAAAACTATTTAAAAATAATACAATTATCCTCATAATCTACCTCCTACAAAACACATTCTCCGAGGCATTTCATTTACCACTAACAAACCAGCTTTTCCCCTCACTTTGTTTGCTCACCATTTCATGGTAAATGATGAATAAGTAGTCGTACAGTGTGAGGTCACTGCCTTGATCAGTTCTAACATGCCAGCAATCCAGTGACATCTCAGTATTATGATAAAAATAGATATGTTCTCCAGAATCCCTTGAAACATCTCCCTGATTCTCAGGGGTCTTAAGTCTGAGCTTCAGGTTTGTGATGGTCACCTTTTCTTGATAAGCTCTTTCTGGATAAAGGCCCTCCAAGTCTGATTTCCTTGTTGATGGTTCTTCATAGGCTGCATGTCTGGAACCCTCAGAGAAAGTGGGGTTTGCTAACATGACTATCATAATTCCTTCATATGCAACACTAGCAACAGATCTCAGGTTCCAGGATAAATGTGCTATGATGTGGTGATCCTCCAGAGAGTCTACCTTGAATATTCACTACCAAGACCTGCTTCAAAATCATCAGCCCGTTCTTGCCTTTCCTTTGTGTGCAGCATTCTGAGAGAAGTTGAAAGAGAGGAAGACAAGAATGCCTTAGTTACTTTCTGTGGCTCTTATGCGTTATTAATTTTCTTAACAAAAAAAAAGCCATATGCATGTTGAGATTGATTAGAATCCTTAATGGCATACTTAATTTTAGGAGTGCCATACCATGGCTTCCGGCAAACAGAAGTGACTGTTGAGAAGGAAAGATTCACCATCTACTAGCTATACTAATAGTTACACAAGAATATCGTGTCTAATGATCTCAGTCAAGCTGCCTTGTAAGTTTATGTCTACACATCCATTTACACTTGTTTTTCCTAATTGAAATTAATTGGAATAAATACGTGTCAAATAGTTAAACTCAGTAATCTAATTTTAAGAAAACGATTGTGCTCTTTTTCCTCATAATGAGCCTGGCTTTTTTTTTCTTCTTATCAATCTGTCCTTTGATAGGCCTTTTCATGACAATGGATTTTTCATACCCCAGGCTCTCAAGTCCCTCAGAACTGTAGTAAGTCAGGTGAGATTCAGGATCTGCCTGCTAATGGTGAAATAGTTGGTCAGTTCAGTCACGTTGCCAAAGTAGTTAAGGCAGAGAGGAAGCAAATCCTTCAAACTAATTGGCAGCATATAGCTGTTCCACGTAGTAATTATTTCATAGATGCTGAATAAATATGTCTGAAATGAAGAGAACTGTAAGATTAGAATTTTTTGACCTTGTCATTCTGTACTGAAATAAACACAACCATGGACAACTAAATAGTCTCAGAATATTTTGAGGACTTATTGCACATAAGTGACTTATTCATAGGCAAGGCTGTATTACTGTGTCATCACAAAACCTATAATTGGCAATCACCTTGGAATTAGTAGGTATGATTACTACATGTAAGGTGCTTAGAGCAAAGTCCTGTATTTTCTAAGGACTACATATTATGAGTATCATTTGAGATAACCTCCGTGGCCATCCAGAAATTATACATGCAGAGTTTGGAATGCATCACATGACAGAATCGGATTCTTCTACACTGTTGTGTTCTCATGTAAATCAAAAGACTTCATAGTGCCCAAAGTTCCAACGGTTTATTGCCAAGGAGAAACAAGTTGCATGTCAAGGGGACCATCTTGAAACCAACATATTCTTCCCACATTAGCACTTATGCAGATTAATTTAAAAATATAATCTGCATGTTGATAATTCTATCTGAATGTCAATTATTATTATTAATATTATTACTGAGTCAATCCTGTAGATATACACGTGGTAATTAACACTTTTCACATATTATATTGATAGGCGCATGGCTGATGACATGGAAAGGCTGTAGTTTTCACAAATCTTCCTGGTGACCATGGACATACCAGCATAGGCTGTCCCTATGTGCCAGCTTCGAAAACCCAGCCTGGTCTCTTGGGAAAACTGGAATCTAATTGGATACTTTAAGCGTTTTTGCATGGAGCTGTCAGCATATACATCTTGTTGCAGCTATGAACCATCAAACGTGTACAACTAGACTTAAAGAAATGACTACTACACGTTTCTGTAAAGTTGGTATATGCATATACATGAAAATCAACTGGTGGGAAATTCACAGAAATAATCCAAGCAGAATAGAAAACTAGGGCAAGTTTGTCAGTCATCTGAGTAAGTGTCACAATTCTGTGATTCTCTTTGGCTCAGGATTCAGTCTGTTGGATGAATTTACAAAACAAAAAATAAACACCCAAAAGCAAAAGGAAAGCTCGTTGCAATAGCCACAGACTTCCAGGCCAAAAAATAAACATATGACAAAATATTTCACACTGCATTATAGGTGTGTGAAAAAACAATGAACTTGCATTATTGTTTGTGCTGTTTCATATTATTGTCAAAACCTCTATTTCCTCTGCTGATGGGGGCAGGCAAAAAAGCTCAAGCTTCAACTTGCCAGTCAGGATAACAGTCTCTTCCAGTCTTATATTTTGGGTAAATATTCAGTCAACTCAGAATTCAAACTTCATCAGGTTAGAGTCCTCCTCCACTCCATCTCAAAAACTACCTCCCATCCTCATCACAAAATGGTGTCTGGGTTCAGGAGAAGCCTCTCTACATTTGCGGATGTGGGAGTATGACCTGTGTAGTGAGGTGCCTTTTCTCTCTGTCTTTCTTTTTGCCCTGCTGAAGCATCTGCAGCTGGTATAGCTCAGGGACAGTTCTCTGAATGAAAGGGATCCCCACCTTGGCTCTCGCTGGTCCTGTTGCTCATAGATTTCGACTCTTCTTTCCATTGGTCTCTTGTTCTGGGCACCCCACTTTGCATTCCTCCAATATGGAGTAATTTCACTCCTCATCCAAAAGAAAGGCATGCCAAACACTGTCTCCAGCTGTCTTCCAGGAAGGAACTACTGGCTTTCACATCAAGTGAGTGTAGAATTTACTGGAGAGTCAGAGGGGTAGCTGTTTGGGAGATTTCCCTAGAAGTATTTCTCAGGAGATGTTTCTTTGCCTAGGCAAGGGATGCCACTATTACTCTCTACTTGAATTCCTTTGCCTAGACTTCAGGAGTTTCTCTTTTCTCTTCGAGGTTCTCAGCTTAAAGAACTTAACCCACCCTTCATCTCAACTGCCTGACTTTTCCTCTCCCTCTTCTCATCTTTAGTTCATCCTTCCAATATCAAATAACCTATTTCACCTTTATGTCTCTTGAGGACTTTCTTTATATGTTAACTTCTGTGCTTCTTTAAATGCTTACAGCAAAATACCAGGATTGTACTTCCAGGTTTTGCTTTTGGTTTATCAAGAAAAATGTTAGGACTTATCCTTTTCTTCTGCTGTGAATACCATGCATGCAAAACTAGACCATCTCTGTAGATTGAGACACATCCACTTTGCGAACCCAAAATGCAGCAATGAGATCTTTATTCTAGGCATGTGTGCCTCCTTCTGAAGGAATCAGCTCTCCTGGTTCAATGGGTTCAGCTGGCAGAGTGTCATGAACTAGGAAGAAGAAAATATATTTTGATTTACTGTTTCAGATCTATTATCAGCTTTATATCTGAATATGTATGTATTTTTTATTGAATTACTGATTTCCCATCTACTACTAGTTATTAAAATAAGCCAGTTTTATATATTTATAATTAGGAAAAGTAGCAATTACAAACTGTATTACCCTAAAGGGTGACACGATTTGAGAGTGTGAATAAACTCTAAAAAACAGAAGTTGCAGGCCGGGTGTGGTTGCTCAAACCTGTAATCCCAGCACTTTGGGAGGCCGAGGTGGGGGGATCACTTGAGCTCAGGAGTTCAAGACCAGCCTGGGCAACATGGTGGGACCTCATCCCTACAAAAGAAAAATGCAAAAATTAGCCAGGCATGGTGGCGCACACCTGCTGCCTCAGCTACTGGGAATGCTGAGGCAGTAGAATCTTTTGAGCCCCGGAGCCGGAAGTTGCAGTGAGCCATGATCACGCCACTGGAGTCCAGTCCAGCCTGGGAGACAGAGCAAGACTCTGTCTCATAAATGAATGAATGAATGAATAAATAAATAAATAAAATATCACAAGTTGCCGATCTCATCCTTGAAGACAATGGGCAGAATCTCTTTATAGCTTATGGTGTGCTCAAGTCCTCACCCCAAATTGCAGTCTTTATCTAGGCCCTTCCAGCCCTTTGCTCTTGGCGTCATGTTGTTATTCAGCCAGTCCAGGGTTTGTCACCCTAGGAGAGGAATGAAATATACCAGACCAACGGTCACCCATCAAGTCCTGGTAGGAAAGAGAAGAGCAGTGTGGGTCTGTTGGCTCTGGAGAACCTAGCTTGTTTCTATATTGGGGCTCATTCCCCACTCTGCTCTGATCCTGGTGTTGCCTTGATCCTCACTTTGCCTCCTAGTCCCTGCCTTTCTGCTGGGCTAGAATATTCCCACTCCAGTTCTCTGCTCTTTTAGCAAGGTAGGTAGTAGGAGGTAGGTTATCAGTAGTTGTTGGGGGAAGATAGATGGTGTAACACCACACACTCATATGCACACCTCCCTCCAGCACTACCATTGTGCCCCAAGACATGTGTCTACTGACTCACGACATTGGCTTAGGAAGGGCTCCTGAACCCGAAAAATGCATAAGAGAGTAAAACTGGCTTAAAAGAGACTGAGCTTTGGAATCTTTGGTTCAGATTCCTAGTTGGTCATGCACCACTAGCTGTGTGACCCTGGAAAAATTACTCCATCTGTTAAAATTTCACCTTCCTCCCCTAGAAAATCTGAATAATTTTCACCTGCCTACATGACAGAATTCACAGGAGGCATCAGTATGGCATGATGAAGTGCCTAGGGCATGGTACACTCTCAGTAAATGCTGATTTTTCCTTTCTTTCTGGAGGCTTACCTGCAACAACCTATTCTCAGCTGCCCTTTGACCCCTGACCTCAGCTGGATGTCTAGATTCAAAATGTCTTGTATGGTACAGGTGCTGAAATCCAGAGGTTTACATGCAAATTGGACTGCATAATTTCTGTGGTTTATTTTTCAGTGTTTATTTCAACATCAGTCTCCTTAATATTCATGGTTTTCAAGGTCAGTGGAAAATCATGTTGATTCATATGACTCTGGATGATTAGAGTGAAGGGTTTTTGACTTCATCACTTGTAGCTGCTTAATGGCTGAAGAATTAACAAAGGAGAAAATAGTGTGAACATGCCCAAGGAATGGTGATTATAGGTGCATGATTGAAAAGTTTGACGTGTGTGGGGAAAAATCCATCTACTGCCCTGTCCTTTAATGCTGTGGCAGTTTTGCTCACATGCATGAGTCAAATGCAATTTCTACCAGTAGAATTCACTTTTGCTCAGAGGGGAAAAATGCATGTGTCATAGTAGGATCTGGGAGTATGATCTAATGAGTGGGTAAAGAGAAAGACCCAAAGAGAAATGCTTGAGAGTGAATGGAGAGGAGAAAGGAGCAGGAGGAGACAGAGAGACAGAGAGAGAGAGAGAGAGAGAGAGAGAGAGAGAGAAATAACTTAAAGAGGTATTTTTATCTGGTGTTGTTTACTGGGAACCAAATTGATTCAACTACTGTGTACCCAGCCCTAAGCTTTTGCCTCAACCCAATCCACTGAGACATAATCACTGGTTAGCTTTGAAACACATTTTCTAATTTCATTTCTTCATTGTTTTGCACACTTAAAGGCATCCTAGCTTCAACCAGAAACCAAAGAACATCTGCAATCATAGCCGGACACGTTTTGTTGCAAAAGTCAACATTGCTGAATTCCGGTCCTTTTGATATTCTGAGCCTCTCAGATGTCAGGAGATATCTTGTTTTTCAACATACTCTATTGAAATGTTATATGCGGCTCATGAAAAATATGCCATTTGATAGACTTCGTAAATCCATCTGCTGTAACAGCCACTGTGATAAAGGTCAACTGTGGAGTGTGAGGGCATTTCCTAATCCTCTCCATTTTCATTCTCTTTAATCCTCTCAGTCCATGAAGTTGCTACTAAAGCTTCATGCTGTAGCTATGCATGCTGCCTGTACCTTGTTTTTAGATTCTTGTCTGTGTAAATGTGCGTGGGATCCTTATAGCTACTCTGTAAACTCCTAAATTTGCTGTCCTTATCTGAGGAAGTGCTAGGTGCTGCTAAAGTAGAAAAGTCAGAGCCAGAGGGGATTTTTAATATAAAATAAGACCCAGGAGAAGAGCAATCTTAGTCATGCTAGATATTTCTTAAGCATAACTTCTTAGTGGGAGATAGAAAGTAAGGAAGCTACTTGCAGTCTCTCAGGTGGCGGCCTCTTCTCCGTGGATAGCAATTCAGAGATGGAAAACTATAGTTCTATTCTGCAGCTAAGAATTCTTTCTTATGGGACCCTTCATTTCCTTTTCCTACTCCCTATACAATCCCCTCCAACTTCAGATAATCTCAAGCCTGTTCATCAATTTTTTTTAAAAAAAAATTACTAACAAAAAAAGAGATTTCTACTTTATTTTTGGCTCACTCTATAAGTTATGCACATAGGAAACTACATTTTCTAGCCTCCAAAGTGACGCGGATGGTAGGGAGCGTAATATGAAAAAGTACATCTGGTTGAGCTAATCAATTTCAAGCACTTGACTGTTTTTGCTTTTTGTTTTCCCATAGAGGGAATCCAGAAGCCTTTCTAAAATGATGTGAGAAGGCATGATATTGAGAAAATTCCTCAAACATGAGTGTGAGAGTGTTGACAAAGCCTAGGAAGAGAGAAATTACTTATAATGAATAGGGGTTCTATCTTTTGCTGATAAGAAATCAGGAGGAAAGAAGAAAAGGAAGAAGTTAGGGGAAAGATAATGCCATAGGAGTTGTAGATCAAGACATTCTTTTCCTGTATTTTATATTTCTCATGTATAATTTCATTGCATTTAATCCTTCTATTATCTTGAGCATACAGAGAGTCTGTAACATCTATTGGAATTACTCATGAAAAGTCTGTGTTCTAATGGAAATAAAATTTGTTTTTTCAGTTAAAAATAGAGGCAATTTTTTTCCAGGCCCTCTCATGAGAGTCTGGAAAAAATCAACATGTTTACAAATACAATAAATGTGCTGCAAGCCAATTGGGGATTTGTTTGCTCACATTTTCCCAAAGGCTTTGGACAGACTGTTCAAAAATGAGCATAATTCTCCATGGAATTTCCATTGAGTAAGAGCTTGACAAATGAAATAAATCCAAGTGCTGATAAGAGAAAACATGTTTCTTATAATGGGGAAGCTGTATATACACATACATATGTGTGTATTTGTGTGTGAACATATATATATTCCACAATTTTTACTAAGGTAGTATATTGACATCGTTTTGCTGTCATTACAGAGTATTGCAAAACAAAATGGATTCCCCACATGACATGTAGCTTCCAAATTGTTGGTGAAACAAACTGGCATGGCTCTAACAAATTTTTCCTCTAACCTGTTCTTATGACAATAATGATGTCTAACATTCCTTAAGCACTTGTGATGAGCTACTTATTTATAAATTAACACAGACTATACAATCTTTTCCTAGTGGTAAAAGCAGTTGTTTTCTCATTTTTCAGATTAGGATATTCATAGGACTAATTCCTTTCAAATAATAAACTGCTCTAGAGAAAGGGCTCCAAATTAAGCCAAGAAGACTATGCTGACAACTCATTTCTATTGGAATATTAGAGAATTAATTTACTTATTCATTCACTAATGCATCCACTTCTTTGGGCACCTAGAACAGTGTCTAGCACACGATGTTCACTCCATAAATATTTGTTGAGTGAGTGAATGAATGAATGATTGAATGAGCAACTCTCATGTACAATCAGCTGGGCTCAGAGGGCTGGGAATGAAAAGTTGACCCCAATAGGGCTGATGTCCTCAAGTCTGATAATAAAAATCTGCCTTGCAACTGAATGGCAGCAATTAAATACAGTTATAACATATTAAAAGGGAATTCTTGGAGAAAAATATAACTTAAGGTATGACCAGAAAAGATTTGTGGAAGAGAGATTTGGCCCTCAGTATGGGGCTCAAGAAGCTAGGAATCATGAAAGGGAAAGAGAAAAATGGAAGAAAAAAATAGTTGGAAATTCACAAAGGGAAGAATTGCAAATAGAAGGCCAGGCCATGGCAAGTGGAAATTCACTGTATTATCCAAGTGCAGACAGTGTTCTCTCAAAATCTTAGATGAAAACTTTGGAAATTCCCATTAAGCCAAGTGTGGTGGACAGAATAATTCCTCTACCCACCCTGAAGATGTCCATGTTATAATACCTAGAATCTTTGAGTATATTACTTTACATGGCCAAAGGGACTGTGACTCTGCAGATGTGATGAAGTCAAGGAACAAGGAACTTGAGATGTAAAGATGATCTTGAATTATTCAGGTGGGCTTAATATAGTCACAAGGGTGCCTATAATTGAAAGAGAAAGTTTTAACTCTTTGAAACCCGTTTCAGACTTATGACTGCCAGAACAGTAAGCAATATATATGTGTGTTGTTTCAAGCCCGTTTTTGATAATTTGTTACAGCAGCAAGAGGAAACTGACACAGTGAACTAATCTCCTAGAAGAGCACACATTGTCTTCTCAAATTCTTTTCTTTTTTCTTTTCTGAGTGTCTCCCCTTGGCATAATAAACACCCTTGGTAGCTCAAGAGCATTAAAAGCTGTGTACTGATTCACACTTCTTACCTGAGAAATCTAGCAAAGTGGTGTTTAAGGTGTTTAAACTGTTGAAGATAGCCTCACCCTTTGAATCGAACCTTCACTTGACCTTGTGCCTCTCATTGATACAGTGCCCAAGTAAAATGATTCAAATACTTTTCCCACCCTAAGGGCAAAATCATCAGCTCACATATTACAAGGAAGATCCACCACCTGTCATCTTCATTCTGGGGAAATACAGATGTGCACATTATTTTTTTCCCAGAAGTATGGATATCAGAAAAGCCTCTCAATGAATTTTCAAAATATACAGGAGGAAACAGTCTATAACGCATCAGTTCTTTACATTGAGTCTGTTAACCTTTGCCTTGCCAACCTTTGCCTTCCTCTTTTCCCAGAGAAACTGATGAGTTCTTTCCACAGAAACATAAAAGACATTAGCTCACAAGACAGCATGTATTTTCTTTTTTTATAAGCTATGTTTGGCCACAGCATGTATTTTCTTATCTTTCTGCAATGTCCATGATGAAAAATGACTGTGCTAGATCATCATCAATAATTATGACATTTTCTGAGTTGGATGAAAGCCTACTATCAAATGGATAGCCTTCAAGGATTCACCAGAAAACACGGATTATATACTGCAGGTTTTTTTCTTTTCTTTTACTTTTTTTTTTTCCTTTTTTTCCTTTTAAAAAGTGATACATACACAGTTCGCTTTTTTTGTGGGGTTGACTGTGAAAACATCATAGGTTCTTTAGATTTCTATGAAATGAGGAGATCCAACTGTGTTCCAAATTTAATGTAAAGTTGTCAGGATTTCTTTCCCCTTAACTTCAGCCCTGCATGAACCTGCATATACAAAAAGGTATATTAGAGTCGATTCTTGGTTTGAAACTACGGCTTCTGATAGAATGGAAATAGTAGACACACAATGACTGAGGTTCAGCCTTCTTGATCATGGAGCATAAATCAAACCCTAAAATCCAGACAGTCTTATCTTTAATTCACTTTACAGCCCAAAAGAGATGAGTGAGTTTTGATCTAACAGAATTCCTATTTTCCAAGCCCACAAAAAAAATTTTGTTCAGGCCTGAGTTTGAATAAATGCTAACATTTGTATTATTTTACCTTTCATAATTGTCCACAAAGATAATTAAGGTAGGAAACAAGTGACTATTTTAAAAACATCAGCAGGTATCCACATGATGAAATGAGTTCACCTTGTGTTCATTTGCTCACTTGTTCTATCAATATGATTTAGAATTAAAGACTTAAAGACCTCAAACCTGAACTTTCTTTTTTTCCACTGTCACTCAGGCTGGAGTGCAGTGGCACAATCACAGCTCACGACAGCCTCCAATTCCTGGGCTCACGCAGTCGTCCCACCTCAGCCTCCTAATTAGCTGGACATACAGGTGCACTGCACCAAACACAGCTAATTTTTTAAATTTTTTGTAGAAATGAGGTTTCACCATGTTGCCCAGGTTGGTCTCGAACTTTTGGGTCAAGCAGTCCTCCCACTTGGCCTCCCAAAGTACTGAGTTTACAGGTGTGAGCTCCTGCACCTGGCCTCAAACCTGAACTTTCTGAGATAACAGTACTAAAAATGTCATGTATTCTTTGATTGAATAATGACAAGAGATGGACTAATCAGGACAACATAAAATAATATCAAGTGCAACTCAGAGATCCAACATGAAAAGAAAGACATTAGGAAGAGATGTTCTTCAAGGTGTGTTAAGTGCCTATAAGGGCCCTAGATTGTTAATAGGAGTTTCATGGAAACAGCCAGGTAGAAGTCAGAATTGGGGTGAGGGTATTTATGTTGGATAATATCCATCCTAGTATGAGTGCTAAGAACTTATGGGCAAGAAAGTGTCCAGGAAATAAATGTGATAAAATATTCAGTTCTAGAAAAGCCCAGTGGAAAAGAAAGTGTTGGGTTGATGTATTTTACAGTAGCAGGATGAAGTTTGAGCTGATCTGTTAGTAAGGGAGAGTTAGAAAGGCAAAGCTGTTTTGGGCAAAGCAGTTCAGAGGACAACAGTCAGTAGAGTTTAACAAATCACAATGACATTTTGTGATGAGAGAGAACAGTGGAATATGGTTTTTAATCTTGCATCTAACCATCTTTGAATATATGATATGATTGATCTTGCTTTTTATTTTTATTATCCAGTCCTATGATGTGCAGTCTTTCTGTCAATGTTATAGTTTGTGAATTTAAGGGGAAAGTATCTCCATGAGAAACAAGAAGTATCTGATGGATGTGCTAACATCTCAGAGGATTTTTGTTTGGCTGCAGAGGACAAGGCTCCCAGAGTGGGAAAACCAGGGTGAAAATGGAGAATAAATTTATTTAGTGCTAGAGGAGGCAGCATGTCCTCTTTGGGCAAGGTCTGTGAGATATTGTGGTAGGGTGCCTCATGAATGCACCAGGCTACATCTTGGCTGAAGCTGTATGTCTAGCAGTAGAGAGGAAACTTTAACACCCTATGTTGCTTGCTCTAATACTCTCATCATAGGAGGAGAGAGACCCATCTGGAGGCTACATACAGTGGTCTCTCCCCTCCACTTGTCTACTAGCAAAGTTGAGCAATGGCTATGATCATGAGCTAGAAAAGAGCTTGGGTTAATCTTCTTCAAGTGGTTATATATAGTTCTCCTGCTGGTCTTTCACTATGCATCCTGAACTGCCCCCCACCCCCACCACACTCCCAATGATGTGAATGCCTACTTACTATTCCAAGTAGCAATACCCGCTCTGGTTTTAGACTCAGGCTGTCTAAACTTCCATATGAGATCTTTCCTTTGCTGTCCTTGCAATGTTGGAAGGTTCTTGAACTGTTCTCGAGGATTCTTTGTTGTCATCTCTGAAACAGGGCAGATGGAATGATACCTCTCTCGTTGACTTGTTGTGAGGATCAGAATGAGATGGTTCATGAGGAATGATTTGCACAGTGCCTGGTGTTAGTGATAGGCACTACCCAGTGGTGGTCATGATGATTATGATACAACTATGAATTCTAATACTGTGAGCTCCGTTGATGGTGAGGAATAATCTGGTAGCTCTTGGAGGGACTATACATTGCCATGTGATTGTTCTCTAATGCAGGGTGTAGTGGTCTCCTTATGATCCTTAATCATTCTCTTGCTTCTCTAGAGCTTTCATTGCCCTTCCTCCTTCTTCTTCTTGCTTTGTGCCCTGGGAGGATGACCAATGTGGGCTATGTCAGTGGATCCCATGTCTCCCATGGTTTGGGCAATGATAAGCCCTGTTGTTATAGGAACAACAGGTTTATATACCCATTGCAGAGTAACATACCAATACACCAAAGCAGTAGGGTTTGCAGCGGGGAAAGAGTTTAATAATCACAGGGGGCTGAGTGAAGAGATGGGCTTCAAATCCATCTCCCCAAAGAGATCTTGGCTGAAGCTTTTAAGGGAATTGTGGAGGGCAAGGGGCTAGAACATTGGGGTCATTGATTGGTCAGTGTAAGGAGGATGAAATAATCAGGATGTGGCAACTGCATTCTTTGGTAAGTCAACTCCTTGCAGGGTCCTTTAGACCAGCTGGCATTGGTCATTTATTTGGTATGCAGGACCTGAAAGAAGATCTCAAAGGAAAAACTTAACTTTTCACAATGCTTAATTTGTTATCTATAGAGCAGTTACGGGGAGCTGTAATCTACACTCGGGCAATAGATACCAAACCCCTATGAAGAAGCAGGTCAGAGAGCAAGCTAACCTAGAGATTAATGCTGAATATACTGCAAGCTTGCTTTACTTTTGTTTCTACCCCTCCATTTTCTTTGATTATTTTGTAAAATTTATGGGGACTGTATGACTGATGAGAAATCCAAGGAAGGGTGGAGAATAAAGATAGGTGCCTCTTCCCTCAGTGTGCTCCCTGTGAGGACGTCTAGGGCTGGGATGACCTCAACAGAGAAGACACCTGGTGTCTTCTCGAGGTGGCTGCTAGAGGAAAACTGCTTTCCTTCCAGGTATCAGGAGCCTGACCCTCACCAAGACTTCCTGCATGGTTTATGACCTCCCTACACACATTTCTAATTAATAAATTGAAACAACAACACAATCCTTTTACGGATAATCCTAATTTGAACATGCCCTTTGTTTCTCTTTAGGACATGTTTTTCCTAGTATGCCCTATAGGCAGACACACTTTCGAGGTGATGAATTCCTGAACGATTCACAGAATGTGGGTTTGTGAATGCCAGACTTTCAGGATAAAATGTGCTACTTGAAACAGCTTTGTGCAGATAAGTGTATGAGATCTGTTGCACAGTAGGATGACTATAGTTAATAATAATGTGTTGCATATTTCAAAATTGCTAAGAGAGTAAATGTCAGATGGTCTTACCACAAAAAAAAAAAGTATTTGAGGTGATGGATAGGTTAATACACTTGATTTAATTATTCCATATTATATATATCAAAACATCACATTATACTCGATGAATATATATAATTATAACTTGTCAACCAAAACTTTAAAGATTAAATTAATTAGTTAATTAAATAAAAGGCTTTGAAATATAAAAGCACCAGCAAATGTTGAGGTCTGGCCACAGAATCATTGTACTGAGCTGTGTTGTAAGGTTATACATCAGGTTCATGCTCTGTAAGTATAGTTTTGTTTTTGTTTTTGTTTTTGTTTTTTGAGTCTCACTCTGTCGCCCAGGCTGGAGTGCAGTGGCGTGATCTCTGCGCACTGCAGCCTCTGCCTCCCGGGTTCAAGCAATTCTCCTGTCTCAGCCTCCCGAGTAGCTGGGATTACAGGTGCCCACCACCACGCTCGGCTAATTTTTTGTATTTTTAGTAGAGATGGGGTTTCACCATGTTGGCCAGGCTGGTCACAAAATCCTGACTTCAAGTCCACCCACCTCGGCCTCCCAAAATGCTGGGATTACAGGCGTGAGCCACCGCACCCAGCCACCTATGGTTTTGAACATGAACATAGTCAGCAACTCCTCACTCTATTATTTATTATTATTATTTTTTAAGAGACATGGTCTCTCTCTGTCACCCACTGGAGTACAGTGGTGTAATCATGGCCCACTGCAGCCTCCAACTCCTGGACTCAAGTGATACTCCTACATCTGCCTCCCAAGGACCACAGGTATGCGCCACCACACCTGGCTAATTTTTTCTATTGTCTGTAGAGATGGGGTCTCACTATGTTGCTCAGGCTGGTTTTGAACTCCTAGCCTGAAGAAATCCTCCTGCCTTGGCCTCCCAAAGTGCTGGAATTACAGGTGTCAGCCACCACATCTAACCATCTAACCTAGCATCACTCACTTTAAATGAACATATATCAAATGCATAGTAACAGTCTTGATACCATATGTGTAGTAATAAGTCTTTTGACTGTAAATATTTTTTATTTGCATAGATGGTTCACACTCAAAATTTACCATTAATTCCAATTATGATAGTAAGTTGTATGTGTGGTCATATAAGTATAGCAAACACACTACTTCTGTATTTAGGTTTGCTATTTAGTTCAGAACATTTCACTTTAAAATTTTACACAAATGAAATAGAAGAAATTCTTCAATTTCTCCCAGCAGCTGCAGGGAAATCCCAGCACATTAATTCCCTGGTTTCTAAACACCACCATGACCACCGCTGTATTGCTGTTCATCATAGAGGATTATCATTGATTGTGGCCCTTCTGCGGGAGATAAAAATTATCTTCTGATCGTTTCATAATAGCCCATGATATTAGATACCAGTTTGGATGCTGGAATGACTGTGGAAAGGTCACTCGTAATAACGTGGGGGACAAGAGAGTAGCAGTGCTGCCTTCTGGGTCTGAACTGAAGCTCAATTCATGGATCTCCTTTGAAATACTTTGGGTTTGTTCTGTTGGACCATGGAAGAACCTGCAAAAATGTGTCTTTACAGAGAACTCAAACATGTGGCCCTAGTTCATTGACAGGAGACTATCTCTGGTGCAGTGAGTCTCCCAGGGCAGTTTCAGAACACAATAGTTCACTCTGAATTTATTCCTCCCTTAAGCCTCTACCCATTTCTGGAAATATCTGCCTTTCCCTCAAAGTCAGATATATTAAAAAACCTAGCAGTAGCACTGGAGAAAACCTCTTGAAATGCAGAAAATAGAGTGTCAAATGCAAGCAGGCATCAATAGAGCCAGCCATCCTCTCCCAGACTGATGCATCCAAGAGCACTGTACATGGTTTTTTGTGTGTATTTAATAATACTTTGTCCAATATTTTTTGAGGCTCCACCAATGGTGAGAAATGCCTTAGAGACTGAAGCTTTGATATTCTCCAGTTGTATTTAAGCATAAGATGGAATATAAAGGTAAAGCATAGACTCCATATTAAAACTCACCTTAAGTTCTATAAGAGATTTTATCCGAAGAAGTAAAATGCAGAAAATACAAGATGAGGAAGTTTATGTGCGTAATGAGAGGCTTGGTTAGCCCTTCATGTTGTATGTGAAAGAATTCCACCTATATTCGTGCTGTTGAATGGATTTTCCTTTCCATCAACAGACATACTGTAAATGTAGCCTTAATAATCCAGGCACTCAAAACTGTAAGACTCTCCTTAGTTCTTGGTTGAGAAGCCTAGTAAACGTTCTGTATTAATATTTAGAAGAAGAGGTGGGATTTACACATTTTCTCTTGTCATTAGCATAGCAAAGATAAATGTTTCTGTTCTTTATATATCTATGTATCAGTCCAGTTTTAGCTACTGAACTTGACTATAAGTTAATGTCTTAATATGTAGCATGCCAGAGTGGATATTGAAGCCTCTGATTCCTTAGGAAAGAGTGTTTGTGAAGGAGTAGTGGGGATGGGTGGTGTATTATTATCTCTTGTTGCACAACAGATAACCACAAACTTAGCAGCTTAAATCAACACCCATTTTCTCACCATTTCCATGGGTTAGGAATCTGGGTGCAACTTACCGGGGTCATGTGCTCAGAATATCTCAGGCCTTCAATCAAAGTATCATTAAGCTGTGCTCTCATCTGAAGACTTGGCTGGGGAAGAATCTGCTTTCAAGCTCCATTGAGTTGTGGCAGAAATCATTTTCTGGTGACTACAAAATTCATGGCAACTTGCACCTTCAAATCCAGCAACTGAGAAGAGAGTGAGAGAGAAAGAGAGAAAGGAGGGGGGAGAATCAAAGAAAAGATTCTGCTGCTTGGAGATTCTGACTTCAGGGTAGTTCTAGGTCCTATTTTATTTTACTATATTTATTTTGAGACAGGGTCTTACTCTGTTGACAAGGCTGGAGTGCATTGACACAACCACAGCTCACTGCAGCCTTGACTTCCTGGGCTCAAGTGATCCTCCTGCCTCAACCTCCTGAGTAGCTGGGACTACAGGTGTGCACCACCAAACCCGGCTAATTTTGTATTTTTTGTAGAGATAGGGTTTCACCATGTCGCCCAGGCTGGTTGGAAACTCCTAGGCTCAAGCAATCCACCCACCTGCCTCTACCTCCCAAAGTGCTGGGATTAAAGATGTGATCCACCATGCCTGGCCAGGTCTTCCTTTAAAGGCACACCTAAGTCAGATTTGGTGGCTCACGCCTGTATTCCCAGCACTTTGGGAGGCTGAGGTGGATCACCTGAGGTCAGGAGTTTGAGACCAGCCTGGCCAACATGGTGAAACCCTGTCTCTACTAAAAAATACAAAATTAGCTGGGTGTGGTGGCGTGCACCTGTAATCCCAGCATCTTGGAAGGCTGAGGCAGGAGAACAGCTTGAACCCTAGAGGTGAGGGTTGCTGTGAGCCAAAATCATGCAAGTGCACTCCAGCCTGGGCAGCAAAGTGAGACTCTGTTTCAAAAAAAAAGTGTACCTGACTACATCAGGCTTATCCAAGATAATATCCCTTTTGATTATGAGAACCTCAATTATTTCTGCAAAACCACTTTACTTTAGCCATGAAACATAACCATGGGAGTAACATCCCATTCTCTTTGCCATATTCTATAAGTTAGAAGGTCATAGGTCCTGCCCACATTCCAAGGAGAAAATGACACAAAGGCATGGTACGAGAGGGTGAAAATCCTGGGGCCACCCTAGAAGTTCCCACCACAGATGGAAAATCAACCACTGCTCCTCTCCACTTTGAGCTGAATCTGGTTATCCGGTCAGCAGTTTACATTTGCAATACATTTAGATTCAATTCAATGAATACTGTCCTAAGACCTTTCTCCATAGACACTTAGGAGAGTCCTCCAAAATCTCCCCTGTGGGAAAAGAAGATGGGTAGTGGATCTTTCCATTAATATCACATGAAGTTGTGTCCTGATTAAAGATAAATCCAATGTAGATGACAATTCTACCATTTTACTTCTCACCATCATTCTTTCTGAGCAATGTCAACAAAATAACAGATTCTATTCTAAATAGCCCTGGCCTGCTTTGAACTGTATGTGAGCCTTTGGGGCATTTACCGTCCATCCAATTGCCCGATCATAAAGATTTCACTTTTCTAGGTGTTTCCAATAATACAGCAACCACCGGACTTAAAAAAACAAAAGTTTGGTTTTCAATCCAGTGATTTAGTGACTTTTAGTAACAGGGCACATAAAGTCATTTCCTGTTTTGGTTCTTCAGCCTGTAATCTAGAATGATTAAACTGATACTTGCTTCTATTCTCTTCATCTTCTGAGACATGATTTTGGCTGCACTTGAAGGCATTAAGTCCACAATTATTGAGAGTCTCCTATTTATGTACCAGTCACTGGGTTCGGGACTTTCACATGCAAAGTGAAGCAATTTGGTGATTTCTCTAAGAACTTAAAACAGAACTTTCATTCAACCCAGCAATCCTGTTACTGAGTATAAAATAGTTCTGTCATAAAGACACATGCATGCCTATGCTCATCACAGCACTAATTCACAGTAGCAAAGACATGGACTCAATGTAAATGCCCACAAAGAGCAGATTGGATAAAGAAAATGTGGTACATATACACCATGGAATACTATGCAGCCAATAAGAAGAATGAGACCTTGTCCTTTGCAACAACATGGATGGAGCTGGAGGCTATTTTCCTAAGCAAACTAATACAGGAACAGAAAACCAAATCCTGCATGTTCTCATGTATAAACGGGAGCTCAACACTGAGTACACATGGGCACAAAGATGGAAACAGTAGACACTGGGGACTACACAATGGGGAGATTGGGAGGAGAGTGAGGATTGAAAATTACATATTGGGTACTATGCCTATCACCTGAGTGATGAAATAATCTGTACACCAAACCCCATGACATGCAATTTATGTGTATAATAAACCTGCACATGTACCCCTGAACCTAAAATAAAATTTTTTTAAAATAATTTTTTTAAAAGATACCCCTTAGTGATCTTTGGAAATCATCAATTTTATTCTTATTTTACAAGTAGGGAAGTGGTGGTCACAGGTGCCTTGACTGCCTCAAGGTCATTCAGTTAATAAGGTATCTTAAACCCAGGTAGGTTTGACCTAAACACCATGATCTCTGATGAACCCGTATTATCAAAACTGGGTTTCTTAAGTCCTTGGAAGCCTATTCATTAAGCCATGAAGCCAGAAAGCCTCATTCTGGAAACTATTCCACATTGTAACAAATTATTCCCTCTTAGTTTGCACTACATCAGTGGTTCTCAACCAGTGGCAGTTTGGCCCCACCTCTCTCTACCACTGGCCAGGAGACATTTGGAAAGTCTGAAGACATTTCTGGTTGTCATACCTGGGGACAGGGCTGCTACTGACCTCTAATGGGTAGAGACCAGAGATGCTGCTGAATATCCCACAATGCACAGCACCCCTCCAAACCCCTCAGCAAGGAATTATCTGGCCCCAAATGCCAGCAGAGTCAATGTTAAGGCTGAGAAACTCCACGCTGCATTTTGACTTAATAAACTGTTTCTCAAACATTATTTTAGAAAAGCAAAAAAAGAAAAAAATCCCTTTGCTATTCTTCTGTAGTTCTACGTATATAAATACTGCATTCAGCACTGATGGCCATAGCATTTAATCCAGTTCATTTTGTGATTCTTGTCTCCTTTGCCTTTTCAACTCTTTGTCTATGATTTTTTCCTGTGGGTAAGTGTTTTGCTGCTACAAATTTGTTTATTGTTGCTTGTTATTTCTCTGTGGTTTGCTATTTATTCTGCAGCTCTGGGATATTTATAAGGGGTGCTATGTAAAGTAAATAACAATAATGACAATGTTTACGGTACTTATCCCTAACAATGTTCAGAGCATCACGAAAGAAGACACAGAGAAACAAATGACAAAGGAGTTAGTTTGCATTTTGCATTTTCCTATAAATAAGCACAGACCGGCTTCCTTCTGTCGTGAAATATTTATAGATTACTTTTCAGGGTAAGTTTGCGATAAGTGCTTGAATGTGTTTCACCCTTGGATGTATTCAATTTGTCTTCATTTTACAGTTTATTCAGTTAATTAGCAAAGGTTATAAGATTAATAACTAGTCATTGCTATGCATTCAATGGACTAAACATTGAGTGTGATGCGGGGTTTTCTCCCGCTAAAGGGACATAAATGATCAGTTTACATGGATCCCATCAAACCTCTGATGAAGTGCACTGCACACAAAATGTGCTCAAGATTACAATGGCCTTTTGGTGATTTTCAGAACCATCCAAACATCATGCAATTATATTCTATGTGCATAATAAATTAACTATCTTGGGAGAGGCTGGATGCTATTCATTGAGATGGAGCAAAGCATGTGAGAGGGACTCTAGTTGAAGATGTGTAACAATTACAAACGTAGCCAAAATACCAAAACTTCATACTTGTGTAGGGTTTTACCATTGCCAAAAGATTTTCACATAGATGCATTTTGATTTTCACAACCAGGTCATGCTTTAAAAAAAATTTTTTTTTTTTTTTTTTTGGAAAAAAGTTTCCCTTTTGTTGCCCAGGCGGGGGGGAAATGGGCCACTCCCCGCTCCCCCCAACCTCCATCTCCCAGGTTCAAGCAATTCTCCTGCCACAGTCTCCTGAGTAGCTGGGGTTACAGGCATGTGCCACCACGCCAGGCTATTTTGTGTTTTAGTTGATACAGGGTTTCTCCATGTTGGCCAGGCTGGTCTCAAACTCCCGACCTCAGGAGATCCTCC
>NW_016812977.1:0-2647 GCF_001698545.2 Rhinopithecus bieti | reverse complement strand
AAAGGAAATATCACACTGATTTTGGAAATATATATTTTAATATTCTGACATCAGTAAAAAATATTTAAAAGTTTTACATAGTAAGTAATAGTACCACCTTAATTGAATGTTATTTTTTTCTGGATATTTTATACCTTACATATCAGAGTAATATTTAAAATTGTTCTTTATGGTAACCAGAAATTGCTCTTATTTTCTTTATCCCATTGTTGATGTGCAGTTGGGTTAGCAGAACTAAAGGAAAAAATGTGATAGTTTCTTGTGGCCTGCATATTGTGGAAAGGAACTGGAATTTGTGGTAAGGTCACCTTAAATTTCTAGAAAATACTACTTAGCCACTGATTGTTTTTCCCCTGCATCAAGTTCATACTCAGTACAGACTCATGATAGTTTTGATATCTCAGAAGAAAAATTTCCGTCATAATTGTTCATCTTTTCAAAACTATTTCTCTATTCTCATATATTTTAAATAGATAAGATTATTTTTTAATTTTGCAGGTACATAGTAGAGATGTGTATTTATGGAGTACATAGTATGTTTTGATATAGGCATGCAAAGTGTAAAAATCACATCATGGAAATTGGGGTATCCATCCCCTGAAGCATTTATCCTTTTGCTACAAAAAATCCAGTTATACCCTTTTAGTTATTTTTAATGTACAATTAAATTATTTTGACTATAGTCACCCTTTTGTGTTATCAAATACCAGATACTAATAATCACATCACGGAGAATGGGGTATCTGTCCCCTCAAACATTTACCCTTTGTATTACAAACTATTTGTACTCTTTCAGTTATTTTTACATGTACAATTAAGTTATTATTGACTGTAGTCACCCTGTTGTGCTATCTTATTCATTCTTTCTATATTTGTATACCCATTAATGATCCCCACCTCCCCTCCCACCATTACCCTTTCCAGCCACTGGTAACCATCCATCTACTCTCTATCTCCATGAGCTAAATTATTTTGATTTTTAGATCCCACAAATAAATGAGAACATGCCATGTTTGTCTTTCTGTGCCTGGCTTCTTTCATTTAACATGACGATCTCCATTTCTATCCATGTTGTTGCAAATGACAGGATCTCATTTAGATAAGAACTTTAGAATCAGCCCGTAAACCTTCATAAAAAATCCTTTTGGAATTCCAATTGTGATTGCACTGAATATATAGATTGATTTTGGAGAAATGTTTTATTTATAATATTAAGTCTGGAAACATATTATTCTTCTCCATATCAGTCTTCTTTTAAAAATGTCAATAAAGCTTTATAGGTTTGACCACCTCTCCACAATTAATCCCTTCTATTCGTTGCCTCTTGGAGTAACTTTGAATCACTCCAACACCATAGCTGTGTTCTCTTTCATGTAGGTGTGTTTGCTTTCTATCTTTCTGGTATCTATTTAAATTCCTGGTCTGTTGATGGTACTTTTTCTTATCTTTCATGCTATGATGGTTTCTGGAAGGAAGGAGTGTTTTGCTTTTTTAATATAGTTTCTGGCATTTTATTGGATTTGTTGCAGGAGGGAAGACGGCCACATGTGCTCCCATCTGCTTCTTGATCCCATTTCTTAGCTTTGCGTGGTGTATGTGTGAGACAGACAAACAGTTTGCAAATAGTGAAACCAACACATCAAGGGCACAGACAACTAGGGAGCAAGCTGAAGACTTAGATTAGAAGTCATGTTTCTATAGAAGAGGTGAAAGACAGTTTTAAGTAATAGAGTATCTTAGCCTCTTCTCAAACAACATGGGTGATATGGTTTGGCGGTGTCCCCACCCAAATCTCATCTTGAATTGTAGTTCCCATAATTCCCATGTGTCATGGGAGGGATCAGGTGGAGATAATTGAATCATGGGAGCAGTTAACCTCATGCTGTTCTCATAATAATGAGTGAGTTCTCATGAGATGTGATGGTTTTGTAAGGGGCTTCCCCCTCTGCTCAGCACTCATTTCTCTCACCTGCCACCATGTGATGTGCCTGGTTCACCTTCTGCCATGATTGTAAGTTTCCTAAAGCCTCCCTAGCCACGAGGAACTGAGAGTCATTTAAGCCTCTTTTATTTATAAATTACCCAGTCTCAGGTATGTCTTCATAGCAGAGTGAAAGCAGGCTTTGCAATGGGTATTCTTCAATCTTGGTTAAGAACATCAATGTTTCACCAAAGGGAAAGAAATCAAGAAGGAAAAGGTTGAGACCACAGCATTTTTGGAGCTAGTGATTTTAAGTGAAGAAAATGGCAGAATAATATAGAGCATAGAAATTACTCGTGAAAGCATGCCATGAAGACTGAGTGACATCCAACATATCTGGATTTGAAAAAGGAATTTTTGGATGGAGCCCTACAATTAGACATTGGAATGCAAGTGACCACTCTCCAGTAATATGACTTTGGAAATTTTTTATGACTTTCATTATTGTTTACATAGAACTGAAAATGATAATACCCACCAACTACCGTGAAGTAGTAGTAGAGTATCACATTAAATTTTTTGAATTAAAAAAAAAAAACTGTGAGAAGTAAAAACAATATAAACCAACAAAAATAGGCAACAAATGATTATAAAGTAATAGTCAAGCAGATTACAATTTTGCAAGGTATTTTCCCATCTAGAAGGAAAAGTGACGGCAAATTACTT
>NW_016812976.1:25082-28808 GCF_001698545.2 Rhinopithecus bieti | reverse complement strand
AAATCTCCAGGGCAGAGGCAAAATGCCACCAGTCACTTTGATAAAACATAACAAGTGTCACCTTTGCTCCAGGTCTCAACAAGTTCCTCCTTTCCACCTGAGAACACCTCAGCCTAGGCAATATTGTTCATATCTATATCAGCATTTTTTTTTTTTTTTTTTGAGATGGAGTCTCACTCTGTAGCCCAGGCTGGAGAGCAGTGGCCGGATCTCAGCTCACTGCAAGCTCCGCCTCCCGGGTTTACGCCATTCTCCTGCCTCAGCCTCCCAACTGGGACTACAGGTGCCCGCCACATCGCCCGGCTAGGTTTTTTGTATTTTTTTAGTAGAGACGGGGTTTCACCGTGTTAGCCAGGATGGTCTCGATCTCCTGACCTCATGATCCACCCGTCTCGGCCTCCCAAAGTGCTGGGATTACAGGCTTGAGCCACCGCGCCCAGCCTATATCAGCATTTTTGTTGCAACCATTCAACAAGTCTCTAGGAGGTTCCAGACTTTCCCACATTTTCCTGTCTTCTTCTGAGCCCTCCAGACTGTTCCAACCTCTGCCCGTTACCCAGTTGCAAAGTCTCTTCCACATTTATGGGTATCTTTTCAGCAATGCCCCACTCTACTGGTATCAATTTACTGTATTAGTCCATTTCCATGCTGCTGATAAAGGTATACCTGAGACTGGGAAGAAAAAGAGATTTAATTGGGCTTACAGTTCCACATGGCTGGGGAGGCCTCAGAATCATGGTGGGAGGTGAAAGGCACTTCTTACATGGCAGCAGCAAGAGAAAAATGAGAAAAGGCAAAACAGAAACCCCTGATGTACCTATCAGTTTTTGTGAGGCATATTCACTATCATGAGAATAGCACAGAAAAGACTAGGAGGAAAGGAGCTGCCTCTGTTGTACAAAGTGTCCCTGTGACATCAGCCCAGTGACCAGGGAGCTGCCATCTCACCCCCATTGTAGCTACCACTTGCATCCACATATAGGGAGCCAGAATGTAGACTTGTTGGGTCCCATGTGGCTCTGCCCCTCCACCTACCTTGGTAGCAGAACACAGGGAGGGATTTTTGGGAGTTCCATAGCCCCACCCATCACCTGGGACATGACCACTTCCCCTGGGTAATATAAGACAAAGATAAATCCCACAGCCATCACCATAGCTGGCTCTCTCCTGCAAGCACCACTTTCTGCCCAGAGGTCAGATGGTAAAGCCTATTACAATATATGCTGGCGCAATAACACAGCACTCAGGAAAAACAAACAATCAAACAAAAAACTTGTGCAATCTCAGGTAACACCATTGCCCACACCACAGTGGTTACTTAGGAGGTATTGAGCCAGTTCATATGCTGAATACATTGGTATTACAGCTGTCAATTGAGAAAGCCACCACACTAAGGGCATTTACAACCAAGAAAATCTTAGAGCTTGTGTCAATCCCTTGCCACCACCATCAGAACTACTGCTTGCATCAGCTGTTGGGAGACCACAGGGCAGGTCGGTTTGGGCCAGCTTCATTTGAAATTGTCCGTTCTAGAGCTGAGAGTGGAGCCCAAGCCACTGAACATTTCACAGACAAGTTCAAAACTTGAGGCATCAGAGAGCTTCTCCAGAGGGCTGACTAGAGATGTTGGTGACCAATTCTTCTCATAAGGAAGAACCCAAATTACAAGTGAATAATCACAGCAAATGGAGTGTTAAGGGGAGAATGCTGAAGCCTATCATCAGAGTTCACTGGAAGAATCGATGACACACACATAAAAGAAAAAAAAAAAAAGATGGCAGAGATCAAACACTAAGATTCTTAGTATTCCATGAAAAGGGTAAGTAGAAGAGCTTCTGGCTTCTCTAGCCCCTGTAGAATACCACTGGTATTTGAACTCAAGGAGAGCTTCTTTGCATTGAAGTGAGCTGAGATTTGGGGACTTCTCAAGTTAATTACACTGGCTTACCAGCTTGTGCAATTTTCCCCAGGACACCAACCATAGTAGTAAGCTCCATACTGGGTGCATACTCGTTGTGAGGATTGTATTCTTCTCAGAGACCTTCGACTCTTTTGTCTTCACATCACCAGATTCCTTACAGATATTCCTCAGCACTAGGGTAGACAGTGGCAGCCCCTCATGGTGACTAGGCCCATAGGAACAGCAGGATTCACAGTGGTCTAGCCTTCAGAATCTGCCACTCCTAGAGGAAGGGAGAGTGAAACATACCAAGAGGGCATATAGTGGGATAAAAGGAATCAGAGTGTAGGCTTTTCTCTGTCCCAAAACTTCCCACTTGTTTGAATTTTCCTTCAGCAAATGCCTGGGCACAGTGCTGGGCTCAGTGGAAGACTGCAGTTCTACCCCAGCAATCAAACAGCTCTGATGCTTGTGAAGGGACTTGGATAAGATAATTTCTCCCTATTACCCACCCACTGTAGACACATCTGGGACTATTTTGTAGATCAGCATGGGTACACCTATAAGTGGCATTTCTGGAGAACTTTGGAATGAGTGCATCCCCATGATAGGTGTTGTCTCTGGGCTCAGACTTATGTGGGTATTAAATCTCCATTCTTTACACACAAAATGTCAGTGTTCCTGCAGATCAACAGAGATGCCTGTCTGATCTGAATATTCAAAACAGAAGGACAGGACAGGTGTATGATGGGGAGAAGAATAATTTTCCTGCAGGCCTGGTAGTGAAGGTTGAGATGGTTCTCTTTATTCCCCTGTAAAGACCTCAGTGCATTTCACTGGGAGTTCCCTCAGCGACATCTGTCAAGTCTAGGAATTTCATCCACCATTGTAGTATTGCATGTACACAACTGTTTCAGCCACAATCATTTCTTACCCACGGATATTTCCTACTGGCCTGAAAGGTGAATTGACCAACCTAGTGAGAAAACAATATTGGAAAATATTCACACCACTAGGAAAGAAGATAAGCTTCATGAGTCCTCTGATATCCTGGCCCTACAGGAGATAGTGAACATTCTCACACACCAGATATATCACTACTACTGGCAACATTTGACAAAGCCATCACACAAAATTATAACCAAGGAACTCATACAGAGTTTTGCCACTGAAAGCACCCAGAGTCAAAGCTAAATGACTATAAACAATACATATTAAAGTCAGATCTTCAAGGAGGTAAAAAATAAATAAATTCAAAATAATAAGAAATGCTCTACCCATATGAGAAGGAACCAGAAAACTAATTCTGACCACATGAAAAAACAGTTTTACAATACCCCAAAAAGATTACACTAATTGTCAGCAGTAGATCCACACCAAAAATGAAATTTTTGAAATACCAGATAAAGAATTCAAAAGGTTAATTAGAAAGTTATTCAATAAGATTCCAAAGAAAGTTGAACACCAGCATAAAGAAATTAAAAAAATAATTCAGCAGAGTAATAAAAAGGTCCCAAAAAGATAGATTTTAAAAAACAAAGAGACGAAACTTCTAGAAATTAAAGATTCATATAGGGAATTAAAACACGCAGAGTAAGGTTTTAAAAACACAACAGACAAAGCAGGAGAAAACAATTTTAGAGCTTGAGGACAAGGCTTCCAAAGTAATACAATCAAATAAGATAAAGAATAAAGAATTATGAAATAAAGTATTGCACAAAGATGGGATTATGTAAAATATTCAACCCTAAGAATCACAGGTGTTCCTGAGGAAGAAATAAAAGAAAGAAAACAGTTTGAAAAACCTGTTTGAGGAAACAATTGTT
>NW_016812976.1:17806-23587 GCF_001698545.2 Rhinopithecus bieti | reverse complement strand
AGCCCAAGCCACTGAACATTTCACAGACAAGTTCAAAACTTGAGGCATCAGAGAGCTTCTCCAGAGGGCTGACTAGAGATGTTGGTGACCAATTCTTCTCATAAGGAAGAACCCAAATTACAAGTGAATAATCACAGCAAATGGAGTGTTAAGGGGAGAATGCTGAAGCCTATCATCAGAGTTCACTGGAAGAATCGATGACACACACATAAAAAGAAAAAAAAAAAAAGATGGCAGAGATCAAACACTAAGATTCTTAGTATTCCATGAAAAGGGTAAGTAGAAGAGCTTCTGGCTTCTCTAGCCCCTGTAGAATACCACTGGTATTTGAACTCAAGGAGAGCTTCTTTGCATTGAAGTGAGCTGAGATTTGGGGACTTCTCAAGTTAATTACACTGGCTTACCAGCTTGTGCAATTTTCCCCAGGACACCAACCATAGTAGTAAGCTCCATACTGGGTGCATACTCGTTGTGAGGATTGTATTCTTCTCAGAGACCTTCGACTCTTTTGTCTTCACATCACCAGATTCCTTACAGATATTCCTCAGCACTAGGGTAGACAGTGGCAGCCCCTCATGGTGACTAGGCCCATAGGAACAGCAGGATTCACAGTGGTCTAGCCTTCAGAATCTGCCACTCCTAGAGGAAGGGAGAGTGAAACATACCAAGAGGGCATATAGTGGGATAAAAGGAATCAGAGTGTAGGCTTTTCTCTGTCCCAAAACTTCCCACTTGTTTGAATTTTCCTTCAGCAAATGCCTGGGCACAGTGCTGGGCTCAGTGGAAGACTGCAGTTCTACCCCAGCAATCAAACAGCTCTGATGCTTGTGAAGGGACTTGGATAAGATAATTTCTCCCTATTACCCACCCACTGTAGACACATCTGGGACTATTTTTGTAGATCAGCATGGGTACACCTATAAGTGGCATTTCTGGAGAACTTTGGAATGAGTGCATCCCCATGATAGGTGTTGTCTCTGGGCTCAGACTTATGTGGGTATTAAATCTCCATTCTTTACACACAAAATGTCAGTGTTCCTGCAGATCAACAGAGATGCCTGTCTGATCTGAATATTCAAAAACAGAAGGACAGGACAGGTGTATGATGGGGAGAAGAATAATTTTCCTGCAGGCCTGGTAGTGAAGGTTGAGATGGTTCTCTTTATTCCCCCTGTAAAGACCTCAGTGCATTTCACTGGGAGTTCCCTCAGCGACATCTGTCAAGTCTAGGAATTTCATCCACCATTGTAGTATTGCATGTACACAACTGTTTCAGCCACAATCATTTCTTACCCACGGATATTTCCTACTGGCCTGAAAGGTGAATTGACCAACCTAGTGAGAAAAACAATATTGGAAAATATTCACACCACTAGGAAAGAAGATAAGCTTCATGAGTCCTCTGATATCCTGGCCCTACAGGAGATAGTGAACATTCTCACACACCAGATATATCACTACTACTGGCAACATTTGACAAAGCCATCACACAAAAATTATAACCAAGGAACTCATACAGAGTTTTTGCCACTGAAAGCACCCAGAGTCAAAGCTAAATGACTATAAACAATACATATTAAAGTCAGATCTTCAAGGAGGTAAAAAATAAATAAATTCAAAAATAATAAGAAATGCTCTACCCATATGAGAAGGAACCAGAAAACTAATTCTGACCACATGAAAAAACAGTTTTACAATACCCCAAAAAGATTACACTAATTGTCAGCAGTAGATCCACACCAAAAATGAAATTTTTGAAATACCAGATAAAGAATTCAAAAGGTTAATTAGAAAGTTATTCAATAAGATTCCAAAGAAAGTTGAACACCAGCATAAAGAAATTAAAAAAATAATTCAGCAGAGTAATAAAAGGTCCCAAAAGATAGATTTTAAAAAACAAAGAGACGAAACTTCTAGAAATTAAAGATTCATATAGGGAATTAAAACACGCAGAGTAAGGTTTTAAAACACAACAGACAAAGCAGGAGAAAACAATTTTAGAGCTTGAGGACAAGGCTTCCAAAGTAATACAATCAAATAAGATAAAGAATAAAGAATTATGAAATAAAGTATTGCACAAAGATGGGATTATGTAAAATATTCAACCCTAAGAATCACAGGTGTTCCTGAGGAAGAAATAAAAGAAAGAAAACAGTTTGAAAACCTGTTTGAGGAAACAATTGTTAAAACTTCCCTAGTCTTGCTGGAAATTTAAACATATGGATACAAAACCCAAGGAATTCCTGGTAGACTCATTGCCAAAAGACATCACCAAGGTCTATATTCATCAAGCAATCTAATGTCAATGTGATAAGATAATTCTAAAGGTAATGAGACAAAAGCATTAAGTCATTTATAAAGGAAAACCTATCAGACTAGCAGTAGAATTAGCAGAATCTTAGAAGCCAGAAGGGATTGGCATACTACCTTTAGTCTCCTCAAACAGAATAACTGTCACCCAAGAATTTTTTGTCATGGAAAACTAAGTTTCACAATGAAGAAGGTAAAAAGAATTTTCCAGATAAGCAAATTCTGAGGGAATTTTTTACCACTAGACCAGCCATACAAGTAATGGTCAAAGGTGTTATAAACATTAAATGATAGGTCAATATTCACCAGCATAAAAGTACTTGAAAGTATAAAACTTACATGGCTTATAAAACAATAACACAATAGAAAAACTAGACAACTAGATAATAACATGATGATTGGAATAGTACATCACATATCAATAAAAACTTTGAATGTAAGTAGTCTAAATGCCCCCACTTAGAGATAAATATTGGCTGAATAGATTAAATGTCACAACGTAAATATCTGCTGTCTTCAAGAAACTCACTTAACTTGTAAAAATTTTTAGACCCTTAAGGTGAAGAAAAAGAAAAAATATTCCACACAAATGGAAGGCCAAAACAAGCAGGACTGGCTATTTTTTATATCAGATAAAACAGACTGTAAACCAACAACAATAAAAAAAAAAGACAAAGAATGCCATTATATTATGATAACGGAATAAATTCAACAAGAAAATATAACAATCCTAAATATATATGCACCTAACACTGGCGCTCTCAGATTCATTAAACAAGTACTATTAGATTGACAAAAATAGAAAGACAGCAATACAATAATAGGTTGATATCTTTCTAGTGATACAGCATTAGACAAATCAGTGAGGCAGGAAGTTAACAAAGAAAACTGGACTTAAACTGGGCACTAGAATAAATGAACTTAAAAGACATTTGAAGAACATTCTACGAAAACTGCAGAGTATACATTTTATTCATCAGCACATGGAACCTGTTCCAAGATAGACCATAGGATGAGTCACAAGAAAGTTGTAATACATTTAAAAATGTTAAACTAAAATTAAGTATCTTATGATACGACAGTGGAATAAAACTAGAAATTAATTTCAAGAGCCACTACCAAAACTGTGCAAATTAAACAATTAGCTCTTGAGTGATCTTTAGGTAAATGAAGAAATCAAGATGGAAATTATTATTTTGTAAATGAATAACAAGACTGACACATCTTCAAAATACCTGGATCGAGCAAAAACAGTAGTAACAGGAACATTTATAACACGAAATGCCTGCATCAAAATGACAGAAATATCTCAACTGGACAACCTAGCATTACCCCTTAAGGAACTAGAAAACAAAATAAAATAAACACAATGGACACAGAATAAAATAAATAATAAAGATCAGAGCAGAACTAAAAAAATGAAACAAATAAATAATACAAGGGGATCAATGAAATAAAAAAATCATTCATTGAAAAGATGAATCAAATTGATGGACAACTAGCTAAATCACCCAAGAAAAGAAGAGAGAAGATTCAAGTAAGCTCAAACAGAAATGACAATGTAGACATTAGAGCTGATACCAAAGAAGTAAAAAGATTTTCCAAACCAGCTATAAACATCTTTATGAACACAAACTAGCAAATATAGAAGGAATGATTAAATTCTTGGTAACATACAGCCACCTAAGCATAAATCAGAAAGAAATAAAATCCTGAACACAGAAGTAAAATTAGTGAAATTCATTCAGTAATAAAGTTTCCAACAAGAAAAAGCCCAGGATCACAGATTATCAACCAAATTCTATTAGACATTTAAAGAAGAACTGGGGCCAACCCTACTGAAACTATTCCAAAAGATCAAGAAAGGGATAATTCTCCCTAACTGATGCTACGAAGCCAGTATCACCCTAATACCAAAACCAGGAAAACAACAACAACAACAAAAACACAACCAAAAAGAAAGTACAAACCAATATATCTGATGAACATAGATGCAAAAATCCTCAACAAAATACTTGCAGACAGAATGCAACAGCATATTAAAAAGATAATTTACCACAACAAAACGGATTTCTTCTCAAGGATAAAATGATGATTCAATACACACAAGTTAATAAATGTAGTTTATCACATAATCAGAATTAAAAACAAGAATTGCATTACCATCTAAATAGATGCAGAAAAGGCATTCAATATCATTCAGTGTGTTTTCACGATAAAAACCCTCAACAACTAGACATAGAGGAAGCAAACCTCAAAATAATAAAAGCCATATATGAGAAACTCAAAGCCAATGTCATACTGAATGGGGAAAAGATGAAAGCATTCACCTTAAGAACTGAACATGATAAGAATGTCTACTTTCACCAATTCTATTCAACATACTACTGGAAGTCCTAGCTACAGCAATCAAGCAAAAATAAACAAATAAATAAAAATAAAAACAAGCAAACAAACAAAACAACACAACAAAATAAAGGGCAACCAGATTGAAAAAAAAAAAAAAATAAAAAAAAGAAAAAAAAAAAAAAAAAAAAAAAAAAAAAAGGGCACCCAAATTAAAAAAAAAAAAAAAAAAAAAAAAGAAGTCAAACTATCTGTGTTTTCCAATAATATGATCCCATATCTTGAAAACCCAAAAGATTCCCCAAAGAGACTGCTAGATTTGATAAATGAATTCTGTAAAGTTTCGGGTTACAAAGTCAATGAACAGGAATCACTAGCCCTACTATACAACAATGAGCAAGTTGCAAATTAAGTAAAGAGCTCAATCCCATTTAAAACAGTGGCAAAAGACATATAATACTTACAAATATACTTAATCAAGGAGGCGAAAGATATCTACAAGTATAACTACAAAATACTGATGAAAGAAATAATAAATGACACAAATGAAAAAATATACTCAGTTCATGGATTAGAAGAATTAATACTATAAAAATGACCATGCTGCCCAAAGCAATAGCCATCTACTCAATAAATGCAATTCCTATACAAATACCAATGCCAGTTTTCACAAAATTAGGAAAAACTATTCTGAAATTTGTAAGGAACCAAAAAAAGAGCCCAAGGAGCCAAAACAACCCTAAGCAAAATGACAAATTTGGAGGCATTACATTACATGATTTCAAATTATACTACAAGGCTATAATAACCAAAATAGTATGGTACTGCTATTAAAATAGACACATCATGTGTCTGTTGGCTGTATGAATGTCTTCTTTTGAGAAATGTCTGTTCATATCCTTTGCCCACTTTTTGATGAGGTTGTTTTTTTCTTGTAAATTTGTTTGAGTTCTTCGTAGGTTCTGGATATTAGCCCTTTGTCAGATGAGTGGATTGCAAAAATTTTCTCCCATTCTGTAGGTTGCCTGTTCACTCTGATGGTAGTTTCTTTTGCTGTGCAGAAGCTCTTTAGTTTAATTAGATCCCATTTGTCAATTTTGGCTTTTGCTGCCGTTGCTTTTGGTG
>NW_016812976.1:11491-16952 GCF_001698545.2 Rhinopithecus bieti | reverse complement strand
ATCAATGGAACAGAATAGAGAACCTAGAAATAAAGCCAAATACTTACAACCAACTGATCTTGTAAAAGTCATCCAAAACATACACTTGAGACAGACACCCTATTCAATAAATGGTGCTGGGAAAATTGTATAGGTGTATACAGAAGAATGAAATAAGATCTGTACCTCTTGCCATATAAAAATTTATGTCAAGATGGATTAAAAGCTTAAATATAAGACCAGAAACCATAGGAATTCTAGAAGGAAATCTAGAAAAACCTCTTCTGGATGCTGGCACTATCAAATAATTTGTGAATAAGTCCTCAAATAAAAATTCAACAAAAAATAAAGATATGGGACTTAATTAAACTGACATATTTCTGCATAGCTAAAGAACTTATCAACAGAATAAGTAGACAATCTACAGAATCAAAGAAAATATTCACAAACTATACATCCAAAAAATAACTAATATTTCTACAATAACACAAATCAGCAAGAACAAAATGAATAATATTAAAAAGTGGGCAAATGATATGGATAGATATTTCTCAAAAGAAGACATACAAATGGCCAAACAAACATATGAAAAAAAAAATACTCAACATCAGGAATTATCAGGGAAATACAAATTAAATCCACCAGGAGATATCACTTTACCCTAGTCAGAATGGTCATTATTAAAAGTAAAAAAAAAAAAATATGTCATAAATGTTCGCGCAGATGTGGTGTAAAGGGAATGTCTATACACTGTTGTAGGGAATGTAAATTAGTACAACCTCTATTAAAAAATATGGATTTTCCCGAAGGAACTAAAAGTGGATGTATTATTTGACCCACAATCCTAGTACTGGGTATCTACTCAAGAGAAAATAAGTCATTATATTAAAAAAAGAACCCTGCATTTCTATGTTTATCACAGCACAATTGATTATTGCAAAGCAACAGAATTAACCTAAGTACCCATAAACCAATGAGTGGATTAAAAAATGCGGTTATATATATGTATACACACACATTACATATACATTTATTGTTCTGTATATATACTCATACACACATCATGGAATATGTGTGTATGTATACCACATTTATGTATATACACACATATACATTTATATTTACGTACATATTTATGTGTGTTTGTATATATTACACATACACACATTGTTAAAAACTACTCAGCCATAAAAAAAGAATGAATTCATGCCTTTTGAAGTGACTTGGATGGAACTGGAGGCTATTATCTATTATCCTAGGGGAAGTAACTAAGGAACAGAAAACTGAATAACACACATTCTCATTTATAAGTGAGAGGTAAGCTATGGGTAAGTAAAGGCATACAGAGTGGTATAATGGACATCGGAAGCTCAGAAAAGGGGAAGTAGGAGGGGTGTGAGGAATTAGAAAATCACCTTTTGGGCAAAATTTATACTATTCGGATAACTGGTATACTAAACGCTCAGTCTTTGCCGTTATAAAATTTATCTATGTAACCAAAAATCACTCGTACCCCTACAGCTATTGAAATAAAAATGCCTAAGTTCACAGAGTGTGTTACTTGCAGAACTTCGATTCCAACTCTGATTGATTTAATTTCAAAGTTCTTCATTTTAACTAATGTGGGGCAAGTCTTTTCAAGCTCATTTCTTTGCATGTGTTATAAACCTCCAAACATATTTTATTTTATTTTAGATTCAGGGGTACATGGCAGGTTTATTATGTAGGTAATTTGTGTGTCACAGGGGTTTGGAATACAGATAATTTCATCACCCAGTTAATAAACATAGTAAATTATAAGTAGTTTTTCAACCCTCTCACTCCTCCTATTCTTCACCCTCAAGCAGAACCTGGTATATGTTGCTTCCTTTTTTGCATCCATGGGTACTCAATGTTTATCTCCAGTCATAATCCAGAATATGTGCTATTTGATTTTCTGTTCCTGTGACAGTTTGCTTAGGATTATGGCCTCCAGCTTCATCTATGTTGCTGCAAAGGATATGATCATGTTGTTGTAAACAATTCTATGGCTGCATAGAATTCCATGATGTTTATGTAACACATTTTCTTTATCCAGTCTACCATTGATAGACATTTAGGTTGATTCTATTTCTTTGCTATTGTAAATAGTGCTGCAATGAACATATGCATGCATGTGTTTCTATGACAGAAAGATTTATATTCCTTTGGATATATACCAAATAATGAGGTTACTAGGTTGAATGGTATTTCTTTTCTTTTTTTCTTTTCTTCTTCTTTTTTTCTTTTGAGACTGAGTCTCCCTCTGTCACCCAGGCTGAAATGTTGTGGTGTGATCTTGGCTCCCTGCAATCTCCGCCTCCTGGGTTCAAGTGGTGCTCCCTCCTAGGCCTCCCAAGTAGCTTGGGATTGCCAGTGTGTGCCACCATGCTCAGATCATTTTTTGTATGTTTAGCAGAGACATGGTTTCACCATGTTGGCCAGGCCAGCTCAAACTCCTGATCTCAAGTCATCTGCCTGCCTTAGCCTCCTGAAGTGCTGGGATCACAGGCATGAGCCACTTTACCTGGCTTTAATGATATTTCTGTTTTAAGTTCTTTGAGAAATTGCCACACTGCTTTCCACAATGGCTGAAGTAATTCATACTCCCACCAACATTGTGTGTGTTCCCCTTTTCTGAAACCTCACCAGCATCTATTTTTGGCTTTTTGAATAATAGCCTTTCTGAATGGTGTGAGATGGTATATGATTGTGGTTTTGATTTGCTTTTCTGTAGTGATTAGTAATGTTGAGCATGTTTTTATATTCTTCTTGGCTGCTTTTTATATTCTTGTTGGCTGTGTGTATGTCTTCCATTGAAAAGTCTCTGTTCATGTACTTTGCAACACTTTTTAATGGGGTTCTTTGGTTTTTGCTTGTTCATTTGTTTAAGTTCTTTATAGAACCTGGATATTAGACCTTTATGAAATGCATAGTTTGCAAATATTTCCTCCCATTTTGTAGGTTGTTTACTGATAGTTCCTTTGTGCTGTGTAGAAGTTCTTTTGTTTAATTTCCATTTGTGAATTTCTGTTGTTGGCATCTTCTTCATAAAATCTTGGCAGGGCCTATGTCTCGAATTATGTTTCCTAGGTTTATTTCAAGGGTTTTAAATAGGGTTAGCGTTTACATTTTAATCTTTAATTCCTCGTGAGCAGATTTTTGTATATGATATAAGGAAAGGATCCAGCTTCAATCTTCTGCATATGCCTGTCATTTATCCCAGCACTATTTATTGAACAGGGAGTCCTTACCGCATTGCTTGTTTTGTAAACTTTGTTGAACATCAGGTGGGTGTAGGTGTGTGGCTATATTTAGGCTTTCTATTCTGTTCCATTGGTCAGTGTGTCTGTTTTGCCCCAGTACTATGCTGTTTTAGTTACTGAAGCCTTATAGTATAGTTTGAAGTTGGGTAATGTGAAGCCTCCTGTTTCATTCCTTTTGTTAAATGTCCAGGATGGAGTGCAGTGGGGTGATCTCTGCTCACTGTAACTTCTACCTCCCAGGCTCAAGTAATTCTCAGGTCTCAGCCTCCCAAGTAGCTGGGGTTATAGGCATGTGTTAACACACCCAGTTGTTCATTTATTTATATATATTTTTGCATTTTTAGTAGAGACAAGGTTTCGCCATGTTGGCCAGGCTGGTGTTGAACTCCTGGCTCCAAGTGATCTGCCTGCCTTAGCATCCCAAAGTGCTGGGATCACAGGCATGAGTCACTATGACCCACCAAGTATAAATTTTAAAATAGTGTTTTCTTAAAAAAAAATCTGTGACAAATATTATTTGTAGTTTGATAGGAATAGCATTGAATCTATAAATGGCTTTGGAGAATATGGCTATTTTGTCAATACTGATTCATTCTATACATGAGCCTGGAGTGTTTTTCCAGTTCTTTGTGTCATCTCTGAATTCTTTGAGCAATGCTTTGTAATTCTGATTGTAGAGATCTTTCACCTGCCTTGTTAGCTGTATTCCTATGTATTTTATTCTTTTTGTGGCAGTTGTGTACTTGATTGCATTCTTAATTTTGCTCTCAGCTTGGATGTTGTTAGTGTATAAAATGCTACTAATTTTGTTCATCAATCTTGTATCCTGAACTGTGTTAAGATTGTTTAACAGATACAGGAGGTTTTGGGCACAGACTATGAAGTTTTCTAGGTATAGAATCACATTGTCTACAAGCAGAGACAGTTTAACTCCCTCTCTTCCTACTTAGATGTATTTTATTTATTTTGGTTTCTTAATTGTTCTGGCTGGGACTTCCAGCACTATGTTTTATTAAAAGGTGAAGGTGGGCATCTTTTCTTGTTCTGGTTCTCAAGGCGAAGGCATGCAGCTTATGCCCATTCAGCATGATGTTGGCTGTAAGTTTATCATGGATGGCTCTTATCATTTTTAAGTCTATTTCTTCAATGTCTAGTTTGGTGAGGGTTAACATGAAGTGACATTGAATTTTATTAAAAGCCTTTTCTGAATTTATTGAGATTATCATTTGGTTTTGTTTTAGTTGTATTTTGTGGTGAATCACATTTATTAATTGGTATATTCAGAATCAATCTTGCATCCCAGGGATAAAGCCTACTTGATCTTGATGGAGTAGCTTTTTGATGTACTGCTGGATTCGGCTTGCTAGTATTTTGTTGAGGATTTTGGCATCTATGCTCATCAAGGTTATTGGCCTGATGTTTTCTTTCCTTGTTGTCTTCATGCCAGCTTTTGTTATCAGGATAACACTGACTTCATAGAATGAGTTAGTCAGGGATCTCTCCTTACTGAATTTTTCGGATAGGTTGAGTAGCAATGGTACCAGTGCTTCATTATAAATCTAATAAAATTTGGCTGTGAATCCATCTGGTTCTGGAATTTTTTCTTTTAGGCAGGCTTTTTATTACTGATTCAATTTTGAAACTCAATATTGATCTGCTCAGGGATTTAGCTTCTTTCTCCTTCACTCTTGGGAGATTGTTTCTGAGAATTCATCCATTTCTTCTGGGTTTTTTAATTTGTGAACATAGAGGTGTTCATAGCAGTCTCTGAGATTTTTTTGTGTTTCTATGGGGCCAATGATAATGTCTCCATTATCATTTGTGATTAAATTTATAGCACTAAATGCCCACAAGGGAAAACTGGAAAGATCTAAAATTGACACCCTAGCATCACAATGAAAAGAACTAGAGAAGCAAGAGCAAACACATTCAAAAGCTAGCAGAAGACAAGAAATAACTAAGATCAGAGCAGAACTGAAGGAGATAGAGACACAAAAAACCCTCCAAAAAATCAATGAATCCAGGAGTTGGTTTTTTGAAAGATCAACAAAATTGACAGACCGCTAGCAAGACTAATAAAGAAGAAAAGAGAGAGGAATCAAATAGATGCAATAAAAAATGATAAAGGGGACATCACCACCGACCCCACAGAAATACAAACTACCATCAGAGAATACTATAAACACCTCTACGCAAAT
>NW_016812976.1:8070-10194 GCF_001698545.2 Rhinopithecus bieti | reverse complement strand
TATTCATACAGCCAACAGACACATGAAAAAATGCTCATCATCACTCGCCATCAGAGAAATGCAAATCAAAACCACAATGAGATACCATCTCACACCAGTTAGAATGGCAATCATTAAAAAATCAGGAAACAACAGGTGCTGGAGAGGATGTGGAGAAATAGGAACACTTTTACACTGTTGGTTGGACTGCACACTAGTTCAACCATTGTGGAAAACAGTGTGGCGATTCCTCAAGGATCTAGAACTAGAAATACTGTTTGACCCAGCCATCCCATTACTGGGTATATACTCAAAGGATTATAAATCATGCTGCTATAAAGACACATGCACATGTATGTTTATTGCGGCACTATTCACAATAGCAAAGACTTGGAACCAACCCAAATGTCCATCAGTGACAGACTAGATTAAGACAATGTGGCACATATACACCATGGAATACTATGCAGCCATAAAAAAGGATGAGTTCGTGTCCTTTGTAGGCACATGGATGCAGCTGGAAATCATCATTCTCAGCAACTATCGCAAGAACAGAAAAGCAAACACTGCATATTGTCACTCGTAGGTGGAAATTGAACAATGAGATCACTTGGACACAGGAAGGGGAACATCACACACTGAGGCCTATTGTGGCGAGCGGGTAGGGGGGAGGGATAGTATTAGGAGATACACCTAATGTAAATGACGAGTTAATGGGTGCAGCACACCAACATGGCACATGTATACATATGTAACAAACCTGCACGTTGTGCACACGTACCCTAGAAATTAAAGTATAATAATCAGAAAAAAAAAGAAAAAGAAAAAGATTGTGTTTCTTTGGATCTTCTTTATTACTTTGTTCTTTATTAGTCCATGTAGTAGTCTATGAATCTTATTCTTGCATTCAATAAAACAATTCCTGGATTCCTTGATGTTTTGTATACTTTTTGCATCTCTGTTTTCTTCAGTTCAGCTCTCATTTTGGTAATTTCTTGTCGTCTGCTAGCTTTGGGATTGGTTTGCTCTTGTTTCTCTAGGTGGAATGCGAGTTTGTAAATTTGAGATCTTTCTAACTTTTTGATGTTGGTGTTAGTGCTATAAACTTTAGTCTTAACACTACTTTAGCTGTGTCTTTGAGATGATGGTATGTTTTATCTTTGTTCTCATTGGTTTCAAGTAGTTTATTGATTTCTACCTTGATTTCATTGTTTACTCAAAAGTCATGTAGGAGCCGGTTGTTTAATTTCCATGTCATTGTATGGGTTTGAGTAATTTTTTGGTGTTGGTTTCTATTTTCATAGTTCTGTGATCCAAGAGTGTGTTCAAACATATTTCAAATAATCAACATCTAATTATTAGTTAAGCATAACTATTAAAGAACAAATGATGTTACTCTGAATTTGAAAACTAATCACAAGTTTTCTTTTGCATACACTACTGTAGAGAAACTAGTGGAGATGTACAAAATGACTTGTGCAAATGTAAGCATGAATTATTTTTCAGTCAAAGGAATACTGCAATGTGAACTCAAAAAAGAGATGCATACACTATTTTTCAGTGCATTTGAATATTTTATTGTGAATGAGTTCTGCAGATGATATGATTCACATAGCTAGTATTATCTTAAGTTCAATAGTGTGTAAAGGGTTAAACTCACCTAATTGTTAATGTTAAATTTTTACAGGAAGTCACTATGTCTACACATTTGGAGAAAATAAAGTTCTATTGAAAAATTAGGATTAATTTAGATGTTGACTTTAAAATATACCATTTGTGATACTATTGCATAGATTTTAAAAATTGGCTCACATGTTTTAAGCTTTCCCTTTCCCATAAAGTAAACTTTGGTTGGAATAGGGGTGCTCAATATAAAAACACTGCTTTTTAAATTATTCAGCACCTGTTATAATTATCTATGTTAACTTCAATGTGTAGACAATGCAATATTCTTACATTTTCATTGCAAATTCAAGCTTTTGCAATAACGCCTATTAATTAATCTAAATTGGCCACCTTGAAATAAAGGTTTCAGTGTGATAATTTTTTATATGCGAGAATAAAACTTGGTGTTTTTTTACAGCTAATTATTATAAAGGCAATTTTAACAATTTTCTTCACAAAGGAATGCAGAATCAGTTAAAC
>NW_016812976.1:3801-7669 GCF_001698545.2 Rhinopithecus bieti | reverse complement strand
TTTTTTTTTTTTTTTTTTTTTTAAGACAGAGTTTTGCTCTTGTTGCCCAGGCTACAGTGCAATAGCACGATTTCGGTTCACTGCAATGTCTGCCTCCCTGGTTCAAGCAGTTCTCCTGTCTCAGCCTCTGGAGTAGCTGGGATTACAGGCGTGCGCCACCACACCCAGCTAATATTTTGTATGTTTTGTACAGACAGGGTTTCACCATGTTAGTCAGGCTGGTCTTGAACTCCTGATCTCAACTGATCCAACCACCTTGGCCTTCCAAAATGCTGGGATTTCAGGCATGAGCCACCACTCCCAGCCAGGGCTTCCCTTTATTTCACCTAGCTCAGTTATTTCACCTAGCTCAGTACTCTAGCAGGGCTGAAGCGGCTACCTTCAGGGAATATCGTGGAAAACATTTAAAAGTAAGTGCATTATTTGCTGCCACATAGGGCAATGGATAGTAGTGGGGTAAATGATAGACAAACTAAAATGATTGACAAAAAAGTCTGGTTACTGAGACATATTGGGAGTAAGGGCTTTAAAAAGCTGCCACATATTTCTGGGAATCTAAGATGTCATGTGCATGCCCAGGACTGGCATGTATTTAGAAGTTACGTGAGAAGTCCCTAAACTTTTGCCTTTGGCTGACCTTTGGGAGACTCACAGGCAAAAAATGAAGGCAAAGTTAGCTTTGGGAGACTCACAGGCAAGAAATGAAGGAAAAGTAGAATTTTAAACTGCCAGGTCAAGTGTTGAAAGCATAACCCAACACAAATGCAGAGTCAATCTGCACAACTGGGAGGTTTTTGTTATAATTTTTTCAGACATGTAAAGAAATATCTGTTGAGTCACTAGTTCATTGCTAAGCTAATGTTAAACAGGTTTTAGTGGTCACGTACAACAAAGAATACATACTTTGCAAAATTAGTTCAGACAAGTCAATAAAGAAAAAAACAACTGCAATAAGCAACAACAACAAAGTTTGGAGCCAGAACAATCTAATTTCCAGAGTTGCCATATTACAATGTACCAAATATCCAGTATACCAGAAAAAATATAAAGCAGGCAAAAATAAAAAATAAAAAATAATGCTTTTACACAGCAGAAAACAAAACAAAACCAAAAAACTACTAAAATCTGTGCCTGCAAAGACCCTGACACTGGATTTCTAAACAAAATTTTAAATCAACCATTTAGAATATGATCAATGAATAAACAGAAACTATATACAAAGAAATAAAGGAATGTATGAGAATGTCTAACCAAATTGAGAACATTAGTAAGGAGATAGATATAACCAAAATGAACCAAATAAAAGATTTTGAGTTAAAAAGTACAATAATTGAAATGAAATAATTACTGGAGTAGTTCAACAGCAGTTTTAAGCACACCAATAAAGGATGAAAGATCTTGAAAACAGTTAATTGAGATTATTTAGGCTGAGAAACAAAGATTTTTTTAAAAAAATTTAAAATGCACATGATATAACAAATTAATCAATGTATGCATGATGTAGTTACAGAAGTAAGTACAGAGATAGAAGAGACATAAATATAATTTGAAAAAACAGCTCTCAAAATAGTCCCAAATTAGGTTATAGACATAATTCTAAATATCAAGAAACTCAATAAACCCTCAGTAGAATATTCTCAAAGACATATACTTTGAGAAACATATCAAACTCTCAAAAAACAAAGACAAAAGATAATTTAAAGCAGCAAGACAGAAGCAGCTTGCCACTTACAAGAGAATCTCAATAATAGCTGACTTCTCATCAGAAACCATGGAGCTCAGAAGACAGCGGCAACGTATGTTAAGTGTTCAAAGAAAAAAATCTGTCAATCAATAATTTTATATTTGTTAAAATTACCCTTCAAAAATTAAAGAGAATTTAGGTCACCTCTACATAAACTAAATCTGAAAGAATGTTATGGACTGAATGTTTGTGTCCTCCCTAAATTAAATTATATGTGAATTCTCATTCTGCCTATTTTTGAATGTAGGGTAACTAAAGAGGTGATCAAAATTAAATGAGGTCATGAAAGCAGAACCCTGATCTTATAGGATAAATGGGTTTGTGAGAAGAGACACCAGAGAGCAGTTTCTCCCTCTCTCTCCCTCTCTCTCTCTCTCTCTCTCCCTCTCTTTCCTCCCATCTCCACAAGTGCACAAAATAAAGTTCATGGGATAATAAAGTGATCATCTGCAAGCAAAGCATAGAGCCCTTACCAGAAACAAATTCCTGTGCAAAAATTAATAATGGGATTGCTTTATCTTGATGGCTACACAATATATAAATATGTAAGTTGTGACAAGAACAGTAGAGAAGCAGAGCTATATAGGAACATGGATTTTGTATACTATTAAAGCTAAGTTTGTAGTAATTAAAACTACATTGTTAGCTGTTTAAGATATACCTAGTAATATTCAAAGAAAACCCCTGGAAAAATTACGCAAAAAATATGCAGAATAAAAGTTAAGAAAGAAATCTAACAGGTGCATGCATACACAAACAAATAAAACATAAAAAAAATGTAATGAAGAAAATGAGAAACAAAAATGACATAAGATATACAGGTAAATGATAGTAAACTTGGATATCAATTTTTTAATAATTTTAAAAAATGTAAATGAAATGAACTCTTCAATTAGAAGGCACATAGTTGCATAAAGGATAAAAAGAATTAATCAACTATCCGAGGTCAGTAAGAGACACACTTAAGAACCCAAACCATAAATTGATTAAATGTAAAAAAATGAAAAAATATATTCCATACAAACAGAAGCCAATGAGAGCTGAAATGGCTACACTAATAGCAAATATAAAAAACTTTAAAGCAAAAATTCTTACAAAGCAATAAATACATTATACAATGATAAAGAATTCCACTAATCACAAAGATATTTTAATTATAAATATACACACAACAACAGAGTCAAAATATATGAAGTATAATCATTAGATTGAGAGGAAAAGTACATTGTTCTGAAATAATAGCATATTTCAAAAGCTACTTTTAATAATGGAAAAAATATAGAAAATGTAAACAAGGAAATAGAAGACTTGAAAAAAACTATAAGCATATCAGACCTAAAGTATAGAGAGAGCAACCTAGCCCATATTACAAAGTAGGTTTTATTCCCAAATTAACAAAAAAATTTCATGGATAGACAATATTTTATATGTAATAAAACATGTCTCAATAGATTTTGTGTAACTGAAATCCTAAAAAGAACTTTACCTTACCACACACACACACACACACACACAAATGAAATTGAAAATCAGTAACTGAAGGAAATCTGGAAAGTTCAGAAATTAAAGAAAAAACCTCTCTTAGAAGATTATTTTAAAAAATTACAAGAAAATTAGCAAACTAATTTAGATAAATCTAAAAAAAGACACACAAAACTTATGAGATGAAGTAAAAACAGCACTTAAAGAAAAATATACAGCCATAAATGCTATGCTAAAAGAAGAGAAGAATCTCAAATCAATAACCTTCTTACACGCCTTAAGTAACTAGAAAAAGAAGAGAAAACAAATTGAAAAACAGCCATAAGGAATAAAATAATAAAGACTATAATACGATGAATGAAATAGAGAATATGAAAGCAATAGAGGGGATAAACAATACCAAAAGTTGTTTTTAAAAAGATTAGCAATTAAGTTATTAAACTGTATGTGGACTGACCACGATTAAAAGAGAGAAGATTTATATTATAATAACTTCAGAGGAGAGGAGCAGAGCAAGACCATAGAGGACTCTCCAGCAATCCTCACCTGAAGAAACATCAGTTTGAACAACTACCCTTTACTGAAAACTCTTCACAAGAGCTAAGGGAACTGGGTGACTCTTTTTTTTTTTTTTTTTTTTTT
>NW_016812976.1:0-1422 GCF_001698545.2 Rhinopithecus bieti | reverse complement strand
AAATTTCATTGTTGAAAAAGTTAAAATGAGTTGAAGCCATGCATTTTATAGCAGTCAGATGTGGGAACAAATACTGAAAAATAGAATGTGATTTGCACTATTGATTGCAGCAGCAAGAAACCACACATGCCTTAAGGTAACTGCCGTAAGTACCATAGTAAACAGAGGATAACACAAAAATATTTTGGTGTTTTAGAAACTAAGGTGCTTAGAAACTATAATTTGTTCTTTCTGAACATAGAAACTATGGCCATTTTGCTGGAATCAACTGTCATTTCAGAGGTTGTCAGTATAAAATGTGGCAGGCCATTAGAGCCTCATCTGCTGCTCCAGGCTACTTTGGAGAATATGCATTGGGAAATGATCTTCATCAAGGTGGAGGTTTGCTTCTGAATAACTCTTTGGCATTAGCAATGCATGAGTGTAAATGTCTTTGGTCGGATATCCCATTAGAGTGCACAGTATGCCTGGGCACTGGACATTCGGAGAGTGATATGAAAAACGCTGTGATACACACAAGCTTGAAAACCAAACTTTCTAATGTTATCAACAGTGTTACAGATATAGAAGCAGTCTGTATAATGCTTGATGGTCTGTTACCTCCTGACACCTATTTTATATTCAATCCTGTAATGTGTGAAAACATAACTCTAGATGAAAGTCAAAACAAAAAGCCGAATCAGCTGCAGTTAGAAGGGTTGAAATACATAGAAAAAAATGAAAAAAATTAAAAGTTGCAAAATATTAAGTCGAGAAAACATAACTCTGCACAGAATTAATGATGAGATATAATTGAAGACAAACAAGTATGAAGGGCTTCTATTCTTTTTAAAGTTGCGATGCGTATATGCTTATGTTCTGGTAAATGAAAGCCTGCTCAGAAGATTCACCAAAATCAATAGGAATTGTGGGGTTCAGCATGAGTTGAATTATGAATTCTAGAGAATCTTGAAGAAGACTGTGCTTTCACCAGTTTGCACAGCATAGAAAATATGCTTGATTATATAATTCATATGAGAATTAGATTTTTAAGATGTTAATAATTAAGTAAGTTTTAGGAGTCTCATTGTGATCGTGGTATTAGTAGATGTTGGTGTTATTTTGTTTGACTTTGGGAAATGTATTAATATATGTGTTAAACAAGGAGCTGAAAATGATTACACTTCGTATTTTTGCTTTTGTAATCATAATCATGTTGAATTTATGTAATCATTGATTTTATTTCATGTGGAATATCTAATTGTTTCTTAAAATTATATTATTTAATGTTTTCATTAGCTACACTCTACAATTCACATACTACTTTTTATTTTAAAATTACTTAAATAGATCCAAAAAGTAGAATTTTTATTTAAAATGTTTTTATGCTTGAAATATGAGAGCCAGGTACAGTTTTCTATTCAAAATGTTCTTATTTTAATA
>NW_016812975.1:7032-8742 GCF_001698545.2 Rhinopithecus bieti | reverse complement strand
ACGACCATGTGTTTTTTCAAGATCACAACAAATAAAAAGTTGGTGCAGCTAGTGCCTTTGGTGTTAAATTACAATATGGTAATGTATGTAGCATTCACAGAGATATAGTCACTTCTTGCGGCAAAGGCAAGATACAAACGCATTTTGGGAGAGAAGCAATTCACACAAACCAGGAATTAGCATCTACAGCATATGTAATTTTAGGACAAACTATTAAAAGGAAAGAGTTGTCAGCAGATTCCTCAGGGTATGTTCCAGGAAGATAAAAGCAGGTAGAGGAAAGTTCGAGTATTTTTCTCTTAAAATTTAGGAAGATATTTTTCTCATTTTGGAGGCATGGGGCAAGGGTGAGATAGAAAAGAGCATGAACAGTTGATAACCTGAGGTGTCCTTAGTCAAATTCCATATGTTCACTAAGCTACTACAGTAGACTAAATCCTATCAGATACTAAAAGATAAAAGTAAAGTGTGGCACTATGGAAAATGAGTACTTTGTAAATGTTGCAATGACAAAATAGTGCTGCCAATCTGATGAATTTTGGTGCTCTTGCTGAGATGAAGGTTTTGTAGACTCGCTGTTGAAATGTGGTGGCTGATGCTCAAGTGATAATCATTACTTATTAAGGGGTATTCCAAGTAAGAGTCTTTAGCTCGGCATTTTTGTTGGCTCCAGGAGATGCTGCTTTTTTCTCTGGTGGTATACTTCAATATTAGCCTTATTATGGACTTAGCAGAGAATGGATTTGCCAAAAGACTTCAAGATGTCCTTCATCATTTCAGTTTATTAGGTAGCAGAAGGAACAAATAGAAATAAAGCAGCAGTACATATAAATATTTCCTTCTTATATAACTCTTCAATTCTTGGGGAATTCACCCCACCTTATACAAGATGTTTGAAGCCTGACATCCTTATTTTCCATCCAAAGTCAGGTCTCCCTGGTTTTGTTCACCAAGTTTCTCTTAGAATGTCAAGGAGCTGTTTGCTTCCTGTTACATGCTATTTTTTTCAGAGGTGCATGTAGACCACTGTATCTTATAATTGACACTTCTTCATATATTGAGTCGCCAGATGTGCAATGTTCAATTCCATTTACTCAGTCTTACACCTAACCACTCAACAATAAATACAGAACAGCTATAGCCAATATTGATGTCCTGCTTTCTCTGCCACTATGCATACCAGATTATGTTGTGCTACCAGCCTTGAAGAGCAGCAGATGAACAAGCATTCAAGTCTTAGGAAACACCAAATTTATTTTGTTTAAAAATTGCCTAGTTTCTGGTATTCTGTTATAAGCAACCTAAAATGAACTAAGACAAATTTCATACAAATTTTGTGTTTGACTGCATAATTAATTTGTTTTGATATAAAATAAGTTTCTTGAGTCTTTGTGCAAAATTGATGAATCTGGAAGATGCACCATGCTTATCCAAGTTTTACACATTCTCTGGCACACTGACAGGATGAGAACATGAAAGCCACCATTAAACTTGACAATTGATATGATTTTAAGAGAATGATGTCAGTAACATGGAGGGACAGACCTAGAATCCAGGGACAGAGGCAAAAAAAAAACTGTAAAATCCAGGACATACTGGTTGTTTAAAGAAGCTTATTAGTAAAGTGAAGAAGAAAGTGAGGATGATATTTTGAATATGGATCAAAAAAAGGTATTCCTAAGAAAGGGAAAGCTTAATCAGGGAGGCTTA
>NW_016812975.1:0-4493 GCF_001698545.2 Rhinopithecus bieti | reverse complement strand
AGAATATTCTGTCAGTAGATATAAGTTGAAAAATATTTCCAAAGTCTTGATATAGAGATTTTTCATTTCTTCTTTATTTTTTCTTATTTTATTTTGTCTTTAGTCATATTCCTTTTTCAGATTTTCCAGCTTATAGAAGCTAAAGCCAACTTTTCAAATCTCATTAAAGAAGAATAATGAATAAAAATTGAACTGTAAGCTAATGCATGTAGAAGAGATATGGCCAGGTCATTTGCAAATGGGTAAAGGCTAAGTATGTTCAGGGTCATTGAAACTTAAAAATCCATTAAGAAATATTAAAAATGTTCTTTTCAGAGTCAGTTTCATGGGATTTTTAAATTACCATATTTATCATATTTATCATTGTTAATCTTTTATTTAAACTGGAAACAAAAAGAATTTTAGACTGTTAATAATCACCAGAAGCAAATCTTATAGTAAAAGCATCACTTTTGCTCCACAGACTATTCTAGGTGACTGATTTCAGGGATGTAGATGCTAATAAGTTAACTTCATGAATCCTAAGAAATAAAGTGATATTAAGTTTCTGTTATTCAGGCAGAAATTGTTTCCTTTCTATCCTCCTAAAGTAAAATCAAAGGAAAAGTGGTATGTCCTAGGTGACTATGCAGTTTCAAGGTTTTTTTTTTTCAAATATAAAAAATGTTTACTGAAATGACAAAGAAATAGACTATGAGTAAGAAGTCTGGTGGCTACTCATAGAATCATTATTTTCTTATACTTCATGTATCCATTTTTAAATTCGTTAATTAATATTAAAAACTAATAACTCTATCTACAAAACAATGAATTGTTTTCTTGATTTCTCAATGCTAGAAAGAAAAACAAGAACGTCAAAATAGCATAGCAACAAATCATTGAAATAGAAGTGCCCACTAACACTAAATATTACTGAATATCAGCTAGATAATAGTTTTTATCCTGTAAAGCGTGTGAATAGAAGAGTGATTCAAGAATCCCTGCATCCTTAAATTTAGATTATGAACATATTGGATAAAGATTTTCTATAGACTATTTGGCATTATGCTAATGGCCTTACCAATATTTACTAACTAAAAAGTATTTTACAGCAAAACTTTTAGAGCAAAGTTCCCTTCTACTCATATCCCTTTTAAATTATTTTTCCAAAATTCATGTTAAAAATATAGAACCAGGCTGGGCATGGTGGCCCATACCTGTGGTCCCAGCACTTTGGGAGGTCAAGAGTAGGGGAATGGCTTGAGCCCAGGATTTCAATAGCAGCCTGGGCAACAGAGACCTTGGTCTCTACAAAAAATTAAAACATTAGCTGGGCATGGAGGCTGAGGCAGGAGGGTCACCTGAGCCCAGGAGTTTGAGTCTGCAGTGAGCTGTGACTGCACCACTGCATTCCAGCCTGGGTGACAAGGTAAGATTCTGTCTTGAAAAGAAAGAAGAAGAAAAGAAAAAGAAAAGAAGAAAGAAAGGTAGAAAAAAAGAAAGGAAGGAAGGAAGGAAGGAAGGAAGGAAGGAAGAAAGAAGGAAAGAAAGAAAGAAAGAAAGAAAGAAAGAAAGAAAGAAAGAAAGAAAGAAAGAAAGAAAGAAAGAAAGAAAGAAAGAAAGAAAGAAAGCAAGCAAGCAAGCAAGCAGGCAAGAAAGCAAGAAAGAAAAGGAAGAGAGAAAGGAAAGGAAGAGAGAGAGGGAGAAAGCAAGAAAGAGAGAAAGAAAGAAAAGAACCATAATAAGCAGTCTAAATAAAGGCTTACCAGGGTCTGAATTTGTCACTGATAGAGATTTCTGAGATAGAGAAACAAAGATCTAGGAGCTTTTCAAAAGATATCGAAGGCGCGTGTAGAACAATACAGTTGGTGACCAAGAATCTTATACTCAACTGCTGATCTGTGCTAACATATATTCAGGAAGGAATCACTTGTTTTTTATTGATTACCAGTAAGATTTTCCACATGGTTATAATTAGATTTTTAGATTTCTTTTTAAATTAAAAAAATTTAATTATCATAGAAAAACATCACAAACTGTGTGTAATTGGTTAGAGGATTTTGTTATAGTGTTTTATGGAGGTAGCAGAATAATCAGATGTGTTATGAATGATGTCATCATTCATTAATCAGTGAAAATTTTGCCCGTTAGAGGCATAGTTCCAACCCAGCCTCAGAATAGAGTTCTTAAGTGGAGGTAAAACATTACAAACCAAAGAAAAAAGAGTTGAAAATAATTTTTGCTGACACCTCTGTAGACTAAAACTTGATTCTTCCATACTTGATTTTTGTTCCTCTTTGCATTTTCTCTCAATGCAAACTTAAAAGCTGAGTCTCCAAAGACAAAAATGAATGGAATAATTTACTTCAGGAATATTGATTAATTTTAATTCTTTGATCCCGCCAACTTGACTGGATTAAGGAATTAAAATTAATCAATATTCCTAAAGTAAATTCTTCCACATGCTAAGTTCTTATTAGCATGTGAGTCTGAGTGGACTAGGTGGGAGAGATCTACCCTTTGCAATCCAGTGGGGATCCAGAGAGAACAAAACAGAGGAACGGTGGAGTGTAATCTATCTGCCAGAGCTGGAATACACTCTTCCTTTCCTGTCCTTGGACAACAGAACTCCAGGCTTTCTAGTCTTTGGACTCCAGGACTTCCACTAGTGGCCCCCCCAGGTTCTCAGGCCTTCAGCTTCACACCGAGAGTTATACCATCTGCTTCCTTGGTTCTGAGGTTTTGGGATTTGTACTGAGCCATGCTACCGGCATCCCAGGGTCTCCATTTTACACATGACCTGACATGGTACTTTTCAACCTCCATAATTGCATGAGTCAATTTTCCTAATAGATCCCCTGTCATATATCTACATATATATTCCATTAGTTCTGTCTCTCTGGAGAACTCTAATATAAATAAGGTCAACATAAGTGACAATGGTGGCAAATGAAAACACGTATATTTCTTTGATTTTAAGCTTTATGTAGAGTTGCCTTAAATAGCAATTACTTTTGCTTCTGTAGATATTTCTTCAGATGGGCCGGGCGCGGTAGCTCAAGCCTGTAATCCCAGCACTTTGGGAGGCTGAGATGGGTGGATCACAAGGTCAGGAGATCGAGACCATCCTGGCTAAAACCCCACCTCTACTAAAAAAATACAAAAAACTAGCCCGGCATGGTGGCGGGCACCTGTAGTCCCAGCTACTGGGGAGGCTGAGGTAGGAGAATGGCGTGAACCCGGGAGGCGGAGCTTGCAGTGAGCCGAGATTCGATCACTGCATTCCAGCCTGGGCGACAGAGCAAGACTCAGTCTCAAAAAAAAAAAAAAAAAAAGATATTTCCTCATATGATTATAAGGCATAAGTGAAATCATCTAGTACAAGACGATTTAAAGTACCTTGTCATATGTAAATCACTTTAAAGGCATTAGTGAGCATGGCTAAATTAAGTTTATCTCCGAGTTTATGTCATAATTGTACTACACAAATTATTTTATTAATACAATATTTGGGTGCTTTTAAATAATCATCCCTTTGGTTTTATTGACTCTATCAAGATTTTACCTTCTTCTTACAGTAGAAGTCAAATTATTCAGTTGGTTGAAGAGCATAGGTGCAGAGGATGTAGCATATTTTAGGTTCGACTCCTTTCTGATGTATGTTTTTTTCTGTCTTTTAGTCTAGCATTCTCAGCTTAACCACTTTGACATTTCTGTGATGCACTATCCATGAATTATTTATTTATTTTAATTTAATTTTATTTTATTTTACATTCCAGGATACATGTGTAGGATGTGCAGGTTTATTACATAGATAAAAGTGTACCATGGTGGTTTGCTGCACCTATCAACCCATCACCTAGGTATTAAGTCCAGCATGCACTAGCTATTTATCCTGATGCTCTCCCTCCCCGTGGCACTCTGACGGGTCCCAATGTGTGTTGTTCCCTCCCTGTGTCCATGTGTTCCCATTGGTCAGGTCCCATTTATAAGAGAGAAAATGTAATGTTTGGTTTTCTGTTCCCGGGTTAGTTTGCTGAGGATAGTGGCTTCTAGCTCCATCTATGTCCCTGCAAAGGACATGATCTCATTCCTTTTATGGCTGCATAGTATTTCATGGTGTATATGTACCACATTTTCTTTATCCGGTCTATCATTGATGGGCATTTGGGTTGATTCCATGTCTTTGCTATTTTGAATAGTGCTGCAATGAACATACATGTGCATTTATCTTTATAATAGAATGATTTATATTTCTTTGGGTATATACCCAGTAATGGGATTGCTGAGTCAAATGGTATTTCTGTCTCTAGGTCTTTGAGGAATTGCCACACTGTCTTCCAGAATGCTTGAACTAATTTACATTCCCATTAAAAGTGTAAAACCATTCCTATTTCTTCACAGCCCCTCCAGCATCTGTTGTTTCTTGTCTTTTAATAATTGCCATTCTGACTGGCATGAGATGGTATCTCATTGTGGTTATGATTTGCATTTCTCTAATGATTCACGATGTT
>NW_016812974.1:0-5156 GCF_001698545.2 Rhinopithecus bieti | reverse complement strand
TCACCTCCCAAATGAAGTACCTGCCTTGGCCGTGGGCAGGAAGCAGGACCTGGCCCAGATCCCAGATTTGACCTGGCACAGCATTTACAGGTGAGCCTCCGTAACCGGAAACTCTACTCTCTGGGGAGAATGCATTTTCATTATCAAGGCTCTTAGGCTTTTAATTAAGAAACCAAAGAGCAGTGCCTGGAGTGAGGATTGCAGGGACTCTGGGTGACCCACACGCTCGTTTCCACCTGGCACAAAGGACCCTGGAGTGAGGGTGCAGTGCCTGCTCTGAGTCACCAGCACACTCATCGTTTCTACGTAAAGAACCCTGTGAGTCTGTCGCAGGACTTTTTAGCCTAGACCTAAAAATTCACAGCCCAGGAAACCCTAAGCATTTTAGGAACCTGATGGGTGGGCCAAAGGGATCTCACAGAGTTTGGTGCTGGCTGTGGGGCCAGCAAAGGGCGGCTGGGGCTTCCCGCAAGCACTCCCGGGAGGCTGTGCACTGGCCCGAGGCTGGTTCCGCCTGCTGTCCTCAGTTCTCATGCCCAGCCATGAGGGAAGCCCCCCCTTCCAGAGCAGTCCCTGGCTCCAGGCCCTAATGTCCATGTCCAGGCCCCTGGTGGGGCAGCTTTTACCCCAGGGAGGCTGGGACTGGAGAGAGCCTGGAGCTCTAGGCAATCGTGGCAACCACGTACTTTCCAAAGTGGCTGCAGACAAACTCCTGCTTCCAAAACCTGGCACGGGCTGCGTGAGGCCTGGAACGTGGGAAGCGCACTTCACAGGGTCCCTGCTCAGACGCAAAAGCTAGGCTAAGAGCAGGAAATTAATTACCCTCATGGTCATCAAGTAAAATCACAGTCACTTAGACCTATGTGTGATTAAAAGTATATACATTATAGAAGTGTATATAGATGTAAATATATACATGCTTGTTTTTCTTTTATATACCTTATATATATGTATATATGTGCATATGTATAAAACATGGATGATAAACCATAGTTAAGATTTCAAATCTCAAAGATCTCAGAAGCAAATTACTATCCTTAAATTCTAAACAAAAATGTAACATTTTACATTCTTGCAAACGTTAGTTTTACAACATTATTAGAGACAACCTCGTGGTCCTCTTGGAAGAGATTGCAGCACGTGAAGGATTTCAAGTTCTCTAAGTATTAGCATTTTATTTTAAAAACTAAGAATGCATCACACTCTCAATTTCTATTTTAAATAATCACTTTCACTGAGAGATTCTATGACTTGCTACACCTTGAAGATTTCCAACAATAGCAGCTCATTAGTTTAAGCATTAGGGAGTTCATTTTAAATACAACCACTGATTAAGAAAACTGCTCTCCAGGACTTTCACTATTTTAAAGTGTAATGATGTCTCTCTATACTCAAGAACAGAAAAATGCCCGTGCAGATGTTTCCAAAGCAATTCAGATGAGATGGTCTAGAAACACAGTTTAAGACAATCATATTTTCAAAAAAAAAGAATCACGTTTTCAAGGTCAGAAGATCAAGACCAAATTCTGAAGGGTCACCTTATATTTAAATTATTTCATGTGTTTGTCATTTGGGTGGAACATGACATCTTTAAGATAACCAAATAATGCATCACAGCCCTTAAAACCGACAGCATAATATCTCGTTTTAAATACACTTACTTTTGTCACATTTTCATTTTATAATTTCAAAATTTCTAAAGCTCCTAAAGCCTCAAATTGAGATAGAATTTGACTTTGACAATTCCCAAGTCACAAGCAGGTTGTATGTCCACAGCTATTCGCAATGTGGTTTCTGATGGCAGCTTCTATGAATGCACATGAAATCCCTCTGGACTGCAAAGGCTGACTCAGCGTGTCTCAGAATGAAAATATATACATTTGTGATGGACAACAGAGCACAGTACAGATACTAATTACTAACACAACAGGAAAATCTATAGCACTTCTCACACAGAACGAATGCAAAGTGTTTGAGGAAGTCTTTCCAACTGAAAATATCAGAGCTGATTGGAACAAAGAAGATTCTGAAGAAGATGCTGACTGCTTTAAGAGACTTCAGAATTTTCCTCATCCGCAAGTGAAAATGAACCTCCCGCTTGCCCACTGAGGACAGGGAGAGAACAGGGTAGGATAACAGGCCTTCAAACACTTCATGGGGGGAGAAAGGAAGACGGGCCAGCCCCATACACCCATCGGCACACCCACACCAGCTGTGCAGATGACTCAGCTAACTGCAATGGCCAGGCATGTCAATGAGACAGCCGGGCACGGGTGACCTGCCAAGAGACAAGATGGCCAAGTTTGGGCAGAATCCCTGGAGGGTAGTCACTCCAGAGCCTCTCAGGTCTGTGCCCAGGAATCTGCATTTCCAAGTAGCCCAGGTGAGCTGCTGCCCAGAGGCCCTCACCAGTCATGGCTCGCACAGGCAGTGGAATCCCGTGTGCCGCCTCCTCCTCCTCCTCCTCCTCCTGCAACGCCTGGCGTGGATTTTCCTTAATTGACAACACCTCGCTCTATGCCTTCTCTCACCACTGGTCCTGAGTTTACTCAACTAACAGAATAGAAGGGAACTACAAGGGAAAGCATCCACCTGAAACAGGACTGACCGGGGCTCGTGTCAGCGGACACGCCAAACGCAGCACATATCCGTGCACGGCTCACCACTCACAAAGCCCACAGCAGCGCGGTTTCCACTCAACGTCCAGGTGGCTGTGGGCAGGGAGAAGATGCTGCACAGTTGTTTCTATGCTAAATACTTAAAGCTGTGAATTACATATAGAAAAGTATTTGGCATACAAATGTGTGCATTTATGCTAATTACATGAAAACATGTAATCCAGGTGTTTCGGTTCATACCACTGTGGAGACTTTTCAGTTTGTTTTCATACAATTGCCCAACTGGGGCCCAGAAACAACACCCACCAGCTGTGCCACTGCATCTGTTTTACTGTCACACACCAGCCCTGCCCCCCCAACACACAAGCATGACACTTAATAAAAAATTAATTTACGTTAGTTTTACAACATTATTAGAGACAACCTCGTGGTTCTCTTTGAAGAGATTGCAGCACGTGAAGGATTGCAAATACAAGTATGTTCTGGGTCTCCTGATCTCAAGACCCGTCCACGCTGGTGGCTTTAACGGTGCTTCGTGGAAACTTCTGGAAGACGTGTGTCATGTCTAAGAGCAAACGGGCATTCACACTTCAGCACTGTGTGCCTCTTCTTTCCTCCATCCCGTGGGCACCATCTTCTCCCAGGGAGCTGGTGCTGTGCCCTGAGGCTCTGTCCTGCCAGTCCCTGCCAAGTCCCTGGTGCCATTGTGGAGAACAAGCCTCTGCCTGTCCAGGTGTGTTGGGCAGAAAGCAACTCATCCAAATCTGTTTAAAAACCACACATTTGTGACGCCTATAGGCCTCAGAAGGTGGAGGCAGACAGGATAAGGGCAGCTAGCCTGGAGGCTGAAGATCAAGCCCGTCTGTCTGGGGACTGATGGGTGCTGTCTGCAGTGAGCCACTGCACGTTCAGCGAGACTGTCTGGCTCCTCACCCTCCACCAAGCCTCCACCTGCCGCGTCTGGCCTGGATTCTCTGACGCCTGCAAGGCCTTCACCTGGTTCATAACTCAGCTCACAAAGGTACCCGTACCGCGGCAAGGACGGCGGCGCTCGCACCTGCGGCCATTTGTCCTCTCTGCATCTAGCTCCTCTCCCTGAGGCAACAGCACCTCTGAAGTCACAGCCTGGCCTCCCACCTCTCCCCCATCCCGGTCGTCTTGGCGTGTTGCTCCGCTGCCCACACCTCAGCAAATACTGATTAGGCAGAATCACCCAGAAATCTCTTAACCTGGATTCTGGCTGCTGCTTTTGTAATTTGTAGTATTTGTACTTCTGGTGTGATTTGAGGAACAACAAATTTTAAAATTAGAGCAGAAAGATGGGGTTTTTATTCTTTCCTTTCTACTTGCAACCTTGAAAATTCTAGTAGCAACAAGGGTTTGTTGAAAGTAACTTCCACCAAATAGAACCTATTACAAATGGACTACAGGGTGTCAAATAACCACACAGATGTAAATAGAGATGCAGACACAGATATAAAATCCAATGGTTAAACCAAATTGAGAAATGCTTGCCAGTTTCATAGGACTTCTAAAACTTGACATAAATGTTGGCTGAGGGATATAAGATGTTATGAGATGAGTGAGATGCTTGGCCTAGAACCACAGGCTCTCTCCTCTTTACAGCAGAAAATCCATAAGGAAGTCAAATCTGAAAGAACCAGGTACGGTTGAACGGCATACTGAGCCATCCTTCCCCATCCCTGGGCCAGCTGCGGTGAGTGCAGCCAGTCATTCACCAACATCCATCATCCATCCTCCAGGCCACAGCCACACTTTACTCCCAGCCCCCTGCCACTATGTAGATTAGGTAAATCATGGCCACTCTCACCCTAAGCCTCCCCCGCGCCGCACCAGCGTGGCAAACACCCAGTCCCAACCACAGCAAAGACAGCTGTGTCCGTGGGAATGCAGAGCAGGGGTCTGGAAGGAACCTGGATCCCTGAACACCTCATGGAGTAGTCAGCAGCCTAGAACTTCCTCCCTGAAGGGTTTGCAAGAGAGAAAACCTCCTTGATTTCTCAAGCTACAATACTGCAGAATCTCTGTTCACAGCATCCTTACCTACCCTCGTCAGGAGCCGTTCATGCTCATCAAGACATGAGAACAAAACTGCAGTGGCACAGTCACACACACACCCAGAACGCAGACCACCTGCCGCTCACATTCATCGTATTAACACCAAAAAGCCACCATGGTGGATATCCTGGATGTGGACACTCGGCGGCTTTTTGCTGGAGATGCGCTTTGTGCATTTATCGCACGACCATCTTGGCGTCAGGAGGGGCTGCGCAGATGGCAGCTGTGCACGTCACAGGGAGTCTCACTCGCTGGACTCTCGGCCAGCTCTCAGCATCAGCGCCCGCAGGGTCCTCTCCTCTGGGAGCGCGTGCTTGGATGCCACAGTGTCCTGTGGATCCACACAACAGCACTGTGTGCCCCAGGAGCTTAGAAAGTACCACTGCATCAATGTGTCCACAGATGAGGCCGGGGGCAGAAGCCAGCCTCAAGCAGTTACGGTCCTCCATGGGGCTGGCG
>NW_016812973.1:0-1335 GCF_001698545.2 Rhinopithecus bieti | reverse complement strand
GGCGGAGCTTGCAGTGAGCTGAGATCCGGCCACTGCACTCCAGCCTGGGCGACAGAGTGAGACTCCATCTCAAAAAAAAAAAAAAAAAAAAAAAAAAAAGGTGCCAACCCTTTACTTGAGCCAGAGGGGGAGTAGCTTGCAACAATGGGGGGAGGTGCAACAACGACTGCCTACCTCTTTGTCTGCACCTTTGTAATTAGAAGCAGCAATTAGTGGCAAGAGCACAGATCTCTGATATTTGAAGGACATAGTCCTTTATTGCCCACCCTGGCTCCCACAAGCTCTGTATAAGCTGCTCCTGGAACACATGCACAGCTGCCTGCCTTGGGGCTTAGTGGTGGGGAAAAATAGCTGCTACTGTGCTAAGAACTGAAATTGACTGAAATGACTTCAATTTACCTACCAAGCTTTCTTCTGAAGTTGCAAGGCTTCAATAGACTCTAGAGTTCCAAAGTAGTTGCATCAGACAAATTCTGCTGGTAAAATTTTTGTCTAGGAAGGGAGACAGATTCCTGGTGCTTTCTACTCTGCCATCTTCTCAGAATTTGTTGCTCATTTTCCTTTTATGATGCTCCTTTAAGCTAAGCATATTGGAAAAGAAGAAAGAAAACTGCCATTATTCTCAGATGACATAGAAACCAAAAAATGCATAGAAAATTATTCAAGCTAATAATCATGTTTAGTGGTATTGCTGGAATTAAAGTTTTTATATAAAGATTAATTGCATTTATAGAAACAAGTAATAAATAGAAAATGCACTTTAAAATGCTATCATCTACAGTAGAGACAAGATATATAAGAGATCTGTAATTTCTTAAGATGTGAAAGACTACTATGGAGAAAGTTATATAACTTTATTAACAGACACTTTCAAAGATGTAAATAACTTGAGAGGCAACTCATTTTCATGAAAAAACTTAAAATCATAAAAGTTCTCATTTTTTCCAATGTTATTCCATGTAAATCCAATCAAAATTCCAATGGGGTTTCTTATGGGATTTTTATGATAAAACTAAAATGAAAGCATAAAACGCCAAGATAGCTAAGGCATTCCTGAGGATGAAAAACTATGTGTGTATGTCGGAGGATGGGATACCATTACCTATGACAGGTCTGAGGAGTGGCAGAAATGGCATTTCAAATTAGTGTGGAAAAGATGGGTTATTAAAGTTATGTTGGGGCAAGCAGTTACCCACATGGAAAAAATGAAATTGGATCAAGTCTGTGCACTACACACAAAAGATAAATTTAACAAGTTAATAGCTCAAATTTAAAGACAACATTTAAAATTTTAGAAGAAAATATAAAGTATATTTACAACCTCAGAGTAGGGAG
>NW_016812972.1:0-260 GCF_001698545.2 Rhinopithecus bieti | reverse complement strand
GTTTTGTTTTGTTGCTTTTTTTTTTTTTGAGACATGGTCTCACTCTGTTGCCTAGGCTGGAGTGCAGTGGTGTGATCTTGGCTTACTGCAACCTCCGCCTCCTGCGTTCAAGACATTCTCGTGCCTCAGCCTCCTGAGTACCTGGGACTACAGGTGCACACCAACACATCTGGTTAGTTTTTGTATTTTTTTGGTAAAGACGGGGATTCACCATGTTGGCCAGGCTGGTCTTGAACTCCTGACCTCGCATGATCCACCTA
>NW_016812971.1:0-2030 GCF_001698545.2 Rhinopithecus bieti | reverse complement strand
TTATTGAGCAATGAATTTGAAAGACTAACAAGATCTCAAAATTATAGGGAAAAAACTAATATTTTTAAAGGATTTAAGAGTTGAATATTCAGTGAGGATCTCTACACTATATGTAAATGTGGAATTAAAAAAAAAAAGTCCAGGCACAGTGGCTCATGCCTATAATCCCAGCACTTTGGGAGGACAGGAGAATCAACTGAACCGGGAAGCAGAGGTTGCAGTGAGCTGAGATCACACCACTGCACTCCAGCCTGGGCAACAAAGTGCAACTCTATCTCAAAAAAAAAAGAAAAAAGAAAAAACAAAACCTCACATTTTGAATTAATATTCAGAATCTGGGCCAATTCAACTGCCTATTTATAAAATAAACCAATCACTTATTTATATAGTTTCTCAGCCTACAGCTTAGTTATAACAGTAAATTAGAAAGGGAACTGACTTCCGGCAACAGAAATACTAAATGATAGATGCTAAGTGACAGTTAACAGCCTAAGGAGAGAAGAAAATTACAAGATGCAAACACAAAAACTGCTTCAAAAAGCAAGATAATCTGAGTAAAGGCTTTAGCATAGACCAGGGCAAATAATTTAATATATCTCAATTGTCCCCTACCGAATTCAACAAAGTATAATAATTAATATTTAAGACTCTTGAGTTGACCAGGCGCAATGGCTCACATCTGTGATATTACCTAGCACTTTGGGAGGCCAAAGTGGGCAGATTGCTTGAGCTCAGGTGTGTGAGACTGGCCTGGACGACATGGCGAAACCCCATCTCTAATAATAATACAAAAATTAGCCAGGGAAGGTGGTGTGTGCCTGTAGTCCCAGCTACTTGGGAGGCTAAGGCAGGAGAATCACCTGAGCCCAGGAGACAGAGTTTGCAGTGAGCTGAGATTGCACCATGGCACTTCAGCCTGTGTGACAGAGCCAGACCCTATCTCGTTAAAAAATAAAAAGGAAAAAAGGAAGAAAAAAAAAAAAAGTCTTGAGTCAACATGACATAGCTAAATTATGTTCTATATACCACTTAGATTCAAAACTTTTTCAGGCATTTTACAATTCATGAAAACAGCTTTTTGAAAAAAACACAATGCTGGCCAGGCGCGGTGCTCATGCCTGTAATCCCAGCACTTTGGGAGGAGGCCGAGACGGGCGGATCACGAGGTCAGGAGATCGAGACCATCCTGGCAAACACAGTGAAACCCCGTCTCTACTAAAAACACAAAAAATTAGCCGGCCTGGTGGCGGGCACCTATAGTCCCAGCTACTTGGAAGGCTGAGGCAGGAAAATGGCATGAACCCAGGAGGTGGAGCTTGCAGTGAGCTGAGATCGCACCACTGCACTCCAGCCTGGTCAACAGAATGAAACTCCATCTCAAAAAAAAAAAAAAAAGATCAGCTTGAATTAAATGAGAATTTCTTTTCTAGACATCATTTGTTAGAAAACAAAGAAAGCTCCTCTTTAAATAAGTGTTATACCTGAAACAATTCTAGATATACTGCCCAAGAAATCAAGTGTTTCCAGATTTTTTAAATTAAAACTACTAAAATTGGCCCTACCCAGTGGCTCACACCTATAGACCCAGAATTTTAGGAGGCCAACGCACAAGGATTACTTGAGTCCAGGAGTTCGAAACCAGCCTGGGCAACATAGAGAGACCGCATCTCCACAAAAAAAAATTTGTTTTTAATTGGCCAGGTGTGGTGACGCATGCCTGTAGTCTCAGCTACTCAGGGGACTGAGGTAGGAGAATCAGTTGAAGCTGGCAGGTGTGAGTTGCAGTGAGCTATGATCCTGCCACTGCACTGCAGCCTAGACAACAGTGCGGGACCTTGTCTCAATAAAAGAAAAAGAAAAACAAAATTACTAAAATTGATTTGCATATTTAAAAGTTTTTCCTATAATGAATACTGGAATCTCAAATCTTCAGAATATCAAGCAAATTCTAAATTTGTTCAAAGACCTTGACTTGAAATCTGACTCAATTTTGATCATTAAGTTCCTTTCAAAACACTATAGTTTGATTT
>NW_016812970.1:0-2609 GCF_001698545.2 Rhinopithecus bieti | reverse complement strand
ACACGGTTTCGCTTCTTTGCTCCAGCTCCATCACTTGCCGTTTCTCCTTTGGCTTTGTTAGCCCATGCCTTTGTAAAATAGCAGGGGTGAAAATAAAATATTTTTAGGAAATAACAAATAAGAAGTAAATGATTTATTTACTTTTCCAGGTAATATTTTTATATATAAAGCAGAATAAGTAGCACTTGAATTAAGTGTTCTCATTGTTAACAAATCTTTTATTACTTAAATGCAGAGCACATTAAACATTTGTACTACTTTTATATCTCAATCTAAGCTTTGCTTATATTAATCAAATAGTTGCAAAATACTATAATTACAGTACTATTTAAAATGAAACTTTTATTCTAAGATAATTGCAGTTTCACATGCAGTTGTATGAAATAATACAGAAAAATCCTGTGTAGCCTTGACCCAGTTTTCCCTAGTGGTAACATTTTGCAAAACTATAGCCCAACAATCACAACTATAGGGAACTGACATTGAAACAATCCCATTTTACTTCTACTCATTTGGGTGTATGTATTTAATTTTATTGTAGGTTTGTTTGTTTACCACCACAGTCAAAATACAGAACCGCTTCCCCAAGCCCCAACTCCGACTCCAACCTCTGGCAACCACTACTCTATTCTTCATCCCGATCACGTTATCATTTCAGGAATGTTATATAAACGAGTATATATTCTTTGGGGTTTGGTTTTTATTCACTTAGCAAGAGCCAGATAAGGTCCACTAATTTCATCTGTCGCTTAAATCTCTTTTAATCTATAAGAGTTCCCCGCTCCTACTTTATTTCCCTGGCCATTTCAGGGGCTCTTCAAGCTGTAGAATTTCTCACATTAACAAACTGGATTTAAGTAAATGTTTATGGTTTACCTTAAGAACATTGATTACATTTTTAAGTATTCAAAAACACAATCACAGCCTTTGCCAAGTCTCTTCCTTTTTTGCGGTATAAGGTCTTATTTATTTAGATGCCATTTTATCAAACAACAAATGAGAAACATAAAATTGTAAATGAGGTTCTAAATGATGCTAAAGGTGTTTAGACCAGTTTCTGGCTTCTTCATTACACAACACCATTTTCATAAAACCCAATTTATCAAAGCAAGTATCTATGTTACTAGGTGCCTGTGCTGCGCCCTGCCATTCCTGGGGAAGTGAAACCTGAGGATTTAACTGGTAGACCACACACATTCCTTCCGCTTCTAACAGAGAGATTGCTCCTTCCTTCCTTCACATGGCAGAAGTTCATGAGAAGCAAGCCAGACACCTGTCCTAATTTCCATGTCAAAGGCTGGAACAGAACACCAGTCTTTTTCCCAAAAGGAATAGTCTCATGTAGTATCCAATGTGTAAGTAGAAAGAATTTTTTAAAATTCTGCTTGCAAGAACCCTGAAGTAGTATTCAAAAAATGTGAATTCATTTTACTTATTAATTTTTTTCCCCTTGAGACATGGTCTCACTCTGTCACCCATGCTGGAGTGCAGTGGCACAATCACGGCTCACTGCAGCCTTGACCTCCTGGGCTCAAGTAAGTGATGTTCCCACCTCAGCCTCCTGAGTAACTGGGACTACAGGTGTGTGCCACCATGCCAGGCTAATTTTTAAATGTTTTGTAGAGATGGGGTATCACTATGTTGTCTAGGCTGGTCTCAAACTCCTGGGCTCAACAGATCCTCCTGCCTTGGCCTTCCAAAGTGCTAGGATTACAGGCTTGAGCCAATGAACTCAGCTTGACATTTTTGATTTTTAACAAATGTATCTTTTCTTGGAGTATTCTCCTAACTTAAAACATACAGGAACTTACAGAAATTAAAACAGTAAACTGTCAAAAAATTAGTCATCCAGGCTGGGCAACACAGTGAGAGCTTGTCTCTATAGAAAAAAAAAAAAAGATAATTGCTTGAGCCCAGGAGGTCAAGGTGGTAGTGAGCCGTGATCACACCATGACACTCCTGCCTGGATGAAAAAACAAGGCCTGCCTCAAACAAAACAAAACAAAACCCCATCACCATTACATAATAATTACTACCTATCCATATTACGACATATACGACAAACTCTTTCAAAAAAAGTTTGGTGGATGTATTCAGTTTCCAAAACAGAAAAGGTTTTCCTTTTTTTTTTTTTAAAGTTATCATGATTATTATCATTGTTTTGTTGTTACTATTATTATTAGAGATTATTTTATTATTAATACAGATGAGGTCTCATTATGTTGCCCAGGCCGGTCACAAACTCCTGAGCTCAAGTGATTCTCCCACCTTGGCCTCCCAATGTGCTAGGATTACAGGCGTAAGACACCACACCCGGCTAAAAGGCATTTCTATAATAATTTTTTAAATCTGGGAATTCACTAAGATCTCAATCTTGGCACAATTATCCTTACCTTTCTTTCTTCAGTTGACAATACTCTAAACCGAATCATTCCTTCTTTTATTATATCTGCTTCATCTGAAAAGTCAGGATTGTCAGACAAAATATTACTTCTATTTTCTTCTAGCCACATCTGGAACCCAGTCTTTGGCCTAAAATCACAATTATGTGAAAATATTTTATACTTAATACAGAGTTTAAAGTGCCTTATGATTTTAAGTTAGTAATC
>NW_016812969.1:0-925 GCF_001698545.2 Rhinopithecus bieti | reverse complement strand
TGGAAACCATCATTCTCAGCAAACTATCACAAGATCAGAAAACCAAATAATGAATGTTCTCACTCATAGGTGGGAGTTGAACAATAAGAACACATGGACACAGGGCAGGGAGCATCACACACCGGGGCCTGTCAGTGGGTGGGGGACTAGGGGAGGGATAACATTAGGAAAAATACCTAATGTAGGTGATGGGTGCACCAAACCACCAGGGCACGTGTATACCTATGTAACAAAACTGTACTTTCTGCACATGTAACCCAGAACTTAAGAGTATATATATGTCTATAAACAGCACAGTACTGGCACAAATACACACACATAGACCAGTAAAACAGAATAGAGAACACAGAAGCAAGCCTACGCATTTACATTCAATTGACTTTCAACAAAGATGCCAATAAGACACAATGGGGAAAAGACAGTATTTGCAATAAATAGTGTTGGGGAAACTGGATATCCATATGTAGAAAAATATAATTAGACCCTTATTTCATACTACGTATAAAAACTCAAAATGGATTAAGACTTAAATATAAGACCTGAAACTATAAAACTACTAGAAGAAAACATAAGAGAAGAGTTTCTTGACACTGGTCTGGGAAATGAATTTTTAAATATGACCCCAAAAGCACAGGCAACAAAAGCAAAAATAGACAGATGACAGTACATCAAATTCAAAAGCTTCTGCAAAGCAAAGGAAACAATTAACAGAGTAAAGAGACAATGTATGGAAAAAGAAAAAATGCTAGCAAACCATCTGATAAGGGATGAACATCCAAAATACATAAGAAATTCAAATAACTCAACAGACAGAAAACAACCCAATTAGAAAAGGGGCAAAGGACCTGAATAGACATTTCTCAAAAGAAGGTACACAAAGGGCTAATAGGTGTGTGTGTGTGTGTGTGTGTGTGTGTGTGTGTAT
>NW_016812968.1:0-925 GCF_001698545.2 Rhinopithecus bieti | reverse complement strand
TTCTTTTCTGAAATAATTTCCTTTCTGAAATAATCTCCTTTCTGGATATAAGTGTTTTATCAGATATGTGATTAGCAAGTACATTTCCCAGTGTCTAGCTAGTCTTCATTCCATAGCAGGGTTTTCTGAAGAGAAAGAATTCTAAATTTTTTGAAAAAATCAAATTTTAAAATTCTCTTTATGAATTGTTTATACCACATGTAAGAACAATGCCTAATCCAAGACCACAAGATTTTTCCTATGTTTTCTTCTAAATGTTTATAGTTTTAGGTTTAATTTTATGTCTCTGATCCATTCTTAATTAATTTTTGTACATAGCACCAAGTATGTATTGAAACTTTTTTTTTGCACATGGATATTCAATTTTTCTAGTTCCATTTGTTAAAAAGACACTAACTTGTACTTGACCTTTTGTTCACAATCAAGTGACCATATATATATGGGTTTATTTCTACTTGCCCTATTTGCCTATATTGATGCTATCTATAATCACATTATCTTGACTTCCATGAATTTATAATAACTCTTAAGTCAGATAGTATCAGTTCTCCAACTTTGCTCTTTTTCAGAGTCATTTTTGCTGATCTAGGTCATTTGTATTTCCATATAAATGTTATGGTCTTCAGTTATTTAGATTTTTTTTGGCTCATGATTTCACAATGAAAAAATAAATTAAAAAAAGACTTTTAATTCCTTTTATCAATGTTTTGTAGTGTTTTACTAGATATGTCTTGCAAATCTTTTGCCAGAATATTCCCTAAGTATTTTATATTTTTTGATATATTTTTAAAATACATTATTGTAATTGGATTTCTAATTTCAGTTTTTGATTGTTTATTACTGGTATAAAGAAATAAAATTGGCCAGGCACAGTGGCTCACACCTGTAATTCCAGCACTTTGGGAGGCCAAGACAGGTAGATCAC
>NW_016812967.1:0-441 GCF_001698545.2 Rhinopithecus bieti | reverse complement strand
ATATTTCCTTTGTCACCAGAGGCTTCATGAGATCCAAATATACCTTCTCAGATTGACAAAAAAAGTGCTAACAAACATACCTTCTCAGATTGACAAAAAAACAGTGCTAACAAACAGTGCCATGAAAACAATCTTGTAATTCTGTGAGATGAATTCACAAATCACAAAGCAGTTTCTCAGAAATATTCTTTCTAGTTTTTGTATGAGAATATTTCCTTTGTCACCATAAGATTTAATGTGCTCTGAAATATCCCATAGCAGATTCCAAGAAAACAGTGTTAGCAAACTGCTCAATGTAAAAGAACAGTGTAACATAGAGAAGTGAATTCACACATCACAAAGCAGTTTCTCAGAAAACTTCTTTTTGGTTTATATCTGACGATATTTCCTTTGTCACCACAGGCTTCAATGCACTCCCAAATATCCTATTGCAATTTTCAC
>NW_016812966.1:0-923 GCF_001698545.2 Rhinopithecus bieti | reverse complement strand
TCAGCCTAGCTTTGTGACTCTTCCATGTCTCAACGTTCTCTACCGCAAAACAGTTAATCATAATTTAGGGTCTAAAATGAAGAAAATGAGAATAAATAAAATAAAATAAAACAGTTAAAATAGTAATTTCCTATTTACCTCTCAGGATTGCTGTGAATATCAATGTAATGAGGTTTTTGGGGGTAAGTATTAGGGTGGGGGAATGCTTCCTTTCCACTTCAGATGTTTTTTCCCAGGTGGAAGGACATCCATTTGTGTAACACTTCTGGCACTGAGTTGTTCCTTATTCATTCTTAACTGAGGATGGGTGAAGAGCACATATTTGTTTTGCAACTTTGTTTTTTTTTGTTGTTGTTGTTTGTTTGTTTTTAGAGATGGGGTCTGTAGGGGAGGGGGAGTCTCAATATGTTGCCCTGGTTAGTCTGAAACTCCTGGCCTCAAGCAATCCTCTCGCCTCAGCCTCCCAAGTGGCTGGGATTAGAGGCAGAAGCAACTGAGCCTGGCTGATTGACAACTTTGAATGGAGAAATTAAGCAAGCATAGTACCGTCCCTTCCTTTGCTCTGCTTCCTTGGGAATAGCTGCCTGCAGGGAGCATATATTCTCCTTTGTTCTCCAGGGCTGGCTCTGTTTTCCAGGTCTAATTCTGCTGAGTGGTTAAGTCTGTAAATCTCAGGGTCTGATTATAAAGTCCACGTGGACTGAGATGCACCATATTCTTCAATACTAGTTTTATGAGCAATGAAGTTGGTATTTTGTTATCTGTCTACCTTACTGCTATATGCTACATTTCAATGTTTCAGGACTTGAACAGGAAAGGGACTTTTATCTATTGGGCTACCTTAAAGACCCCTAAGCCAGGGGACTAGGTTTTAATAATTTTATAGTTCTAGGACCTACTGCAGTGTGTGGCACATAGCAGGT
>NW_016812964.1:0-364 GCF_001698545.2 Rhinopithecus bieti | reverse complement strand
TTGTGAATATAGCGAAAAATATCAAGTTGATTAGCATTATCTGTTGACAGACTGTTGGAGTGGCTGGAAATGCTATGAATGGAAGTACATTATAAAAGTTAGTTAGGTCAGGCATGGTGGCTCATGCCGGTAATCTCAGCACTTTGGGAGGCTAGGCAGGAGGACTGCTTGAGGCCAGGAGTTTGAGACTGACCTGGGAAACACAGCAAGACCTCATCTCTACAAAAACTAGAAAAATTAGCAGGTGTGGTGGCGTGTGCCTGTACTCCCAGCTACTCAACAGGCTAAGGCAGGAGGATCACTTGAGCCCGGGGGTCGAGGCTGCAGTGAGCCAGGATTGTGCCACTGGACTCCCACCTGGGTG
>NW_016812963.1:6601-7801 GCF_001698545.2 Rhinopithecus bieti | reverse complement strand
TCTCTGACATGTGCATTCACTTCACAGAATTAATGCTTACTCTATGTTGCCCAGTTTTGAAACTCTGTCGTTGAAGAATCTGTGAAAGGATATTTAGTGAAGCCCGGAGGCTTGTGGTGAGCGAGGAAACGTCTTCCGATGAAACCTACAGAGAATCGTTCTGAGCAACTGCTTTGCGATGTGTGTATTGGTCTCCTAGAGTTAAACCATTCTTTGTTTTGAGTAGTTTGAATCACAGTTTTTGTGGAATCGGAGGAAGGACATATGGGAACGATCCTTAGAATACGGGGAAAGAAATATCCTCAGGTAAAATCCAGAAGGAAGCTTTCTGTGAAACTGCTCCGTGTCGTCTTAATTCCTCTCGCTTAGTTAAGACTCTCTTTTCATTGAGCAGTTTTCTAACCCTGTGCATGCTTAGGGTGTGATGGGAGATTCAGGAGCACTTTGAGGCTAATGGTGAAAAAGGAAATATGTTCATACAGAAACTGGACAGAGGCTTTCCGAGGAACTCCTTTGTGATGTGTGCATTCCAGTCACAGTTTTAAAACTCTCTTCTCATACAGCGTAAGGGAAACCCTTTTGGAGAAACAGGTACCAGGTGATATTCGGGAGCATGTTGATGCCGATGGTGAAAAGGGAAATAGCCTCAGACAAAAACTGGAAAGAAACTTTCTAGGAAATTATTCTGTGATATCTGTAATCACCTCACATAGATAAAGCTTTCCTTACATTATGCAGCATTGAAACTGTCATGGACGGATCCACGAAGGGACCTTCGGGAGCACATTCTGCACTATGGTGAAAAAGGAAATCTCTTCAGAAAAAACTGGAAAGAAGCTTTCTGTAAATCTGCTTTTTGCTATGTTTAATCTTCTCACATAGCTGAAGCTTTCTTTACATTGCACAGCTTGGAAACTCCCTTGTGGATGTATCTGTGATGGGATATTTGGAACCACATTTGGCCCTACGGTGAAATAGGATATATAGTCAGATAAAACTGGAGAGAAGCTTTCTGAGAAACTGCTTGGTGATGTGTGCATTCCACTCAGGCAGCTATAACTTTCTTCTCATAAGGCACAGTTTGAACACTGTTGCTGTAATACCAAAAGAGTGATATTCGGAGCACATTGTAGACCATGGCAAAAAGTGAAATGTCGTCCAATAAAATAGAGAAAGAAGCACTCGAAGAAATTGCTCTCT
>NW_016812963.1:0-6208 GCF_001698545.2 Rhinopithecus bieti | reverse complement strand
CCCAGTTTCGAAACTCTGTCTTTGAAGTATCTGTGAAGGGATATTTAGTGACGTCCAGAGGCTTGTGGTGAGCAAGGAAACGTCTTCCAATGAAAACTGCAGAGAATCTGTCTGAGTAACTGCTTTGCGATGTGTGTATTTGTCTCACAGATTTAAACCATTCTTTGGATTGAGCAGCTTGAAATCACTGTTTTTTGGAATCTGAGGAAGGACCTTTGGGAACGATACCTAGAATATGGAGAAAAAAGTATTCTCAGGTAAAATCCGAAAGTTAGGTTTCTGTGAAACTGCTCTGTGTCGTCTTAATGGCTCTCACTCAGTTAAGCCTCTCTTTTCATTGAGAAGTTTTATAACCCTGTGTATGTTTAGCGTGTGATGTGATATTCGGGAGCACTTTGAGTCTTACAGTGAAAAAGGAAATATGTTCAGACCGAAACTGCAGAGAAGCTTTCCGAGGAACTGCTTTGTCACATTTGCTTTCCTGTCAGAGTGTTATACCTCTCTTCTCATACAGCGTTGGGGAAACCCTTTCGAAGGAACAGGTACCTAGTGATGTTAGGGAGCATGTTGATGCCGATGTTGAAAAGGGAAATACCCTCAGAGAAAAACTGGAAAGAAGCTTTCTAGGAACCTACTCTTTGATATCTGTAATCATCTCACACAGATAAAGCTTTCTTTATATTACGCAGCTTGGAAACTGTCATGGACGGATCCACGAAGGGACTTTAGGGAGCACATTCTGGACTATGGTGAAGAAGGAAATATCATCAGATAAAAATTGGAAAGAAGCTTTCTGTGAACCAGCTTTTTGCTATGTTTATTCATCTCCCATAGATGACGCTTTCTTTATATTATGCAGCTTGGAAACTCCCTCGTGGATGGATCCGCCAAGATATATTTGGGATCACATTCGGGCCTGTGGTGATATAGGAAATATGGCAGGATAAAAACTGGAGAGAAGCTTTCTGAGAAAGTGCTTGGTGATGTGAGCATTCTACTCAGGGATTTATAACTTTCTTGTCATAAGGCACAATTTGAACACCGTTCCTGTAAAAGAGCGATATTCAGAGCACGTTGAAGACTACAGCAAAAAGTGAAATGTCTTCCAATAAAAAACAGAAAGAAGCACTCGAATAAACTGCTCTATGACATGTCCTTTATTTTCACGGTGTTAAAGCTTACTCTACATTTCCAAGTTTGAAAGTCGGTCTCTGAGGGTTCTGCGAAGGGATAGTAAGTGGCGACTGGAGGACTCTGTGAGGCAAAAAAATGCCTTCCATCGAAAATCAGAGAGGAGCTTTCTGTGCAACTCTTTTGTGATGTTTGTAGTCATCACATAGAGTTAAATCATTCTTTGGATTGAGCAGTTTGAAATCACTGTTTCTGTGGAATCTGAGAGAGGACATTTGGAAATTCTCTGTAGAATATCCTGAAAAATAAATACCTCAGAGAGAAACCAGAAGGAAGCTTTCTGTGAAACTGCTCTGTGTCACATGAAGTTCGCTCACACAGTTAAGCTTCTCTTTTCATTGAGCTGTATCATAACACTGTTTTTCTTTAGTCTGCGAAGGGATATTCTGGAGGGTTTTGAGGCTTACGGTGAGAAAGGAAACGTCTTCAGATAGAAACTGGAGAGAAGCTTTCTGAGGAGCTGCTTTGTGACATATGCATCCCACTCACAGAAATATACCTTTCTTCCCCTGGAGCATTCAAGAATCCCTTTTGGAGAAAAAGTTACCAAGAGATATTCGGGAGTATAGCTACGACTATGGTGAAAAAGAAAACATCCTCAGACAAAAACTGGAAAGAAGATTTCTGTGAAACTGCTTTGTGTTAGATATATTTATTCGCCTTGCATAGTTAAAACTTTAATTATATTGCGCAGTTTGGAAACTCCGTCATGCACAGATCCGCAAAGGGACATTCAGGAACACCTTCATGCCTACGGTGAAAGAGGAGACACCTTCAGATAAAAACTGGATAGACACGTTCTGAGAAACTAGTTTGTGATGTATGCATTCCACTCAGGGAGTTATACCTCTTTTCTCACAAGGCAGTGATTGAACACTGTTCCTGTGAAACAAAAAGTGATATTTCAGAACTCTTTGAGGTCTATGGCGAATAGTGAAATATACTGTAATAAAATCGAAGAGGAAGCATTCCAAGAATCTGCTCTCTGATATGTGCATTCACTACACAGAGTTAATGCTTACTCTACGTTGCCCAGTTTCAAAACTCTGTCTTTCAAAAGTCTGTTGAGGGATATTTAGTTATGCTCAGAGGCTTGTGGTGAGCGAGGAAACGCTTTATGACGAAACCTGCAGAGAACCATTCTGAGCAGCCACTTTGCAATGTGTGTATTCGTCTCATAGTGTTAAACCATTCTTTGGATTGAGCAGCTTGAAATCACTGTTTTTGCAACATCTGAGGAAGGACATTTGGGGACGATCATTAGAATATGGTGAAAAAAAAATCCTCAGGTAAAATCCAGAAGCTCCTTTATATCCCATCACACCCTAAACATGCACAGGGCTAGAAAACTGCTCAATGAAAAGAGAAACTTATCTGAGAGAGAGGAATGAAGACGACACAGAGCAGTTTCACAGAAAACTTCCTTCTGGATTTCACCTGAGTATATTTCTTTCTCCACATTCTAAGGACCGTTCCCAAATGTCCTTCCTCAGATTCCACAAAAACAGTGATTCCAAGCTGCTCAATGGAAAGAATGGTTTAGCTCTATGAGACGAATACACACATCGCAAAGTAGCTGCTCAGAACGGTTCTCTGCAGGTTTCATCACAAAGCGTTTCCTTGCTCACCACAAGCCTCCGGGCGTCACTAAGTATCCCTTCCCAGATTCTTCAAAGACAGAGTTTCGAAACTGGGCAACATATAGTAAGCATTAACTCTGTGAAGTGTATGCACATATCAGAGAGCAGATTCTTGGAACGCTTCTTCCTCGTTTTTATTTCAGTATATTTCACTACATGCCATAGTCCTCAAGGCGTTCCAAAATATCACTTGTTCGGTTTCACAGGAACAGTGTGCAAACACTGCCTTGTGAGAAAAGACGTATAACTCCCTGAGTGGAATGCATACATCACAAAGTAGTTTCTCAGAAAGCTTATATCGTTTTTATCTGAAGATATCTACTCTTTCACCGTAGGCCTGACTGTGCTCCCGAATGTCCCTTCACGGATCTGTGCGTGATGGAAACTACTCTGTGATATGTGTAATCATCTCACATAAATAAAGGTTTCCTTATATTACAAAGCTTGAAAAAAGTCATGGATGGGTCCACGAAGTGACTTTTGGGAGCACACTCAAGACTATGTTGAAGAAAGAAATATCTTCAGATAGAAACTGGAAATAAACTTTCTGTGAGTTTGCTTTTTCTATGTTTGTTCCTCTCCCATAGATGAAGTTTTCTTTACATTACACAGCTTGGAAACTACCTGTTGGATGGATCCACGAAGGGATATTGGGGATCACATTTGGGCCTATGGTCAAAAAGGAAATAGAGTCAGATAAAAAGTGGAGAGAGGCTTTCTGAGAAACTGCTTGGTGATGTGTGCATTTCACTCATGGAGTTTTAATGGTCTTCTCATATGGCACAGTTTTAACAACATTCCTGTAAAACCAAAAGAGTGACATTCAGAGCACATTGAAGACAAGGGCAAAAAGTGAAATGTCGCCCAATAAAAAACAGAAAGAAGCACTCGAAGAAACTGCTCTCTGACATGCCCTTTCTTTTCACAGGGTTAAAGATTACTCTACATTTCCCAGATTGAATGTCGGCCTCTGAGGGTTCAGCGAAGGGATAGTAAGTGGCAACAGGAGACCTGTGTCGAGCAAGGAAATGTCTCCCATCGAAAATTGGATAGAAGCTTTCTGTGCAACTCTTTTGTGTTGTTTCTGTTCATCTCAAAGAGTTAAATCATTCTTGGGATTGAGCAGTTTGAAATCACTGTTTCTGTGGAATCTGACAAAGGACATTTGGAGACGCTCTTTAGAATATCCTGAAGAGGACATAACCTCAGAGAGAAACCAGAAGGAAGCTTTCTGTGAACCTGCACTGTGTCACGTTTACTCTGCTCACACAGTTAAGCTTCTCTTTTCATTGAGCGGTATCATAACACTGTTTTTGTTTAGACTGCGAAGGGATATTCAGGAGTGATTTGAGGGTTATGGTGAGAAAGAAAACGTCTTCAGATAGAAACTGGAGAGAAGCTTTCTGAGGAGCTGCTTTGTGAGGTGTGCATTCCACTCACAGAAATATACCTTTCTTCTCCTAGAGGATTCCAGAATCCCTTTTGGAGAAAAAGCTACCAAGAGACATTCAAAGTATAGGGATAGCTATGGTGAAAAAGGAAATATCCTCAGACAAACTGGAAAGAAGATTTCTGTGAAACTGCTTCATGTTAGGTATATCTATTCATCTCACATAGTTCAAATCTTTCTTATATTACGCAGTTTGGAAACTCTGTCATGCAAGAATCCGTGAAGGGACATTCGGGAGCACATTCAGGCCTATGGTGAAAGACGAGATGTCTTCAGATAGAAACTGGATAGAAGTTTTCTGAGAAACTACTTGTGATCTATGCATTCCGCTCAGCGAGTTATACCTCTTTTCTCACAAGGCAGTGTTTAAAAACTATTCCTGTGTAACCGAAAAAGTGATATTTTGCAGTGCACTGAGGACTATGGCAAATAGTGAAATATACTGAAATAAAATCGAGAAAGAAGCGTTCCAAGAATCTGTTCTCTGATATGTGCATTCACTTCACAGAATTTATACTAACTCTATGTTGCCCAGTTTGGAAATTCTTTCTTTGAAAAATCTGTGAAGGGATATTTAGTGACGCCCGGAGGCTTGTGGTGAGCAAGGAAACATCTTCCAATGAAACCTGCAGAGCAACTTTCTATGCAACTGATTTGCGATGTGTGTATTCGCCTCATAGATTTAAACTGTTCTTTGGATTAAGCAGATTGAAATCACTCCTTTTGTGGAATCTGAGGAAGGACATTTGGGAATGATCCTTAGAACATGGAGAAAGAAATATCCTCAGGTAAAATCCAGAAGGAAGCTTTCTGTGAAACTCCTCTGTGTCGTCTTAATTCCTCTAGATTAGTTAAGCCTCTCCTTACGTTGAGTAGTGTTATAACCCTGTGTATGTTTAGCGTGTGATGGGACATTGGTGTACACTTTGACACTTACGGTGAAAAAGGAAATATGTTCAGACCTTACCTGGAGAGAAGCTTCCCGAGGAAGTGCTTTGTGACGTGTGCATTCCACTCACAGTGTTATACCTCTCTTCTCATACAGTGCTGCAGAAACCCTTTTGGAGAAACAGGTACCAAGTGATATTCGGGGGCATGTTGATGTTGATGATGAAAAGGGAAATGGCCTCAGCCAAAACCTGGAAAGAATCTTTCTAGGAAACTACTCTGTGATTTGTGTAATCATCTCACACAGATAAAAGTTTATTTACATTACACAGCTTGAAAACTGTCATGGACGGATCCATGAAGGTATTTTCGGGAGCACACTCAGGACTATGGTGAAATAGAAAATATCTTCAGATAAAAACTGGAATGAAGCTTTCTGTGAATCTGCTTTTTTCTATGTTTATTCTTGTCACATAGATGAAGCTTTCTTTACATTACGCAGCTTGGAAACTCCCTCGTGGATGGATCCGCGAAGGGATATTTGGGATCACATTCGGGCCTATGGTCAAATAGGAAATAGAGTCAGATAGAAACTGGAGAGAAGCTTTCTGAGAAACTGCTTGCTGTTGTGTGCATTCCACTCAGGGAGTTATAACTTTCTTCTCATAAGGCACAGTTTGAACACTGTTACTGTAAAACCAAAAGAGTGATATTCGGGGTACATTGAAGAATATGGAAAAAAGTGAAATGTCGTCCAATAAAAAACAGAAAGAAGCACTCGAAGAAACTGCTCTCTGACATGCCCATTCTTTTCACAGGGTTAGAGCTTACTCTACATTTCCCAGTTTGAAAGTCGGCCTCTGAGGGTTCTGCGAAGGTATAGTAAGTGGCAACCGGAGGCCTGTGTCAAGCAAGGAAATGTCTCCCATCGAAAAATGGAGAGAAGCTTTCTGCACAACACTTTTGAGATGTTTGTGTTCATCTAAAAGAGTTAAATCATTCTATGGATTAAGCAGTTTAAAATCACTGTTTCTGTGGA
>NW_016812962.1:0-2602 GCF_001698545.2 Rhinopithecus bieti | reverse complement strand
CCCTCCCCCCCTCCCTCCCTCCCTCCCTCCCTCTCTCTCTCTCTCTCTCTCTCTCTCCTCCCTCCCCCCTTTCTTTCTTTCAACAGAGTTTCACTCTGTCACCCAGGCTGGAGTGCAGTGGTGCCATCTTCGCTCACTGCAACCTTTGCCTCCCAGGTTCAAGTAATTCTCCTACCTCAGCCTCCCGAACAGCTGGTATTACAGGCGCCCGCCACCATGCCTGGCTAATTTCTGTATTTTTAGTAGAGATGGAGTTTCACCTTGTTGGTCAGGCTAGTCTCTAACTCCTGACCTCAAGTGATCCACTTGCCTCAGCTTCCCAAAGTGCTGGGATTACAGGTGTGAGCCACCACGCCCGACCACAAGGCTCTTTCTATTGACTATGCTTAATATATTTTTAAATTTTCACTCATTGAACAGTGGTATTCTAATAAAGTTCTCATGGTGCAGGCCCCTACTTAAGTCTTTCCAGCTCCAGTCTCACTCACCTCGGCATGTACCTTAACAAAATGCATATGCTACAACAAAATACCACAGACAAGAAATAAACTGTAGAAATTTATTTCTTGTGGTTCTGGAGGTTGCAAGGTCCAAGATCAAGGTGTTGGCATTCAGTGTTTGCTGAGAGCTTTCTTGCTGCATCCTCACACGGCCAAGAGCAGAAGGGCAAAGTGGGCTCAAACTAGCTCCCTCCAGCCCTTTTATAAGTCACTAATCCATTCATAAGGGCAAAGCCCTCATGACTTAATCACTTCTCAAAAGGTCCCACCTCTTAATACCAACACAATGGGGATTAAGTTTCAACATGTGAATTTTGGGGACATTCAGACCATAACAGCATGTACTTGGCATTGTAAGTCACAATGAATGATTTGTAGATCTCCAAGCATACACTTCTGCACATACTGATTTTTTTGCCTGGAATTCTCCAACTCTCATCCAACTCTGCTCCTCCTCCATTCCAGTTGTGTTCTTATTTACTGAATGAATTCATGTGATTGATGTTTGGAGAGAGGTTCAGACTGAGAACCATGGGAGGTATATTCGACCCAACCTGGTGACTGAAGAAAGTCTGGAATAGAACTGAGTCTCGTAGAAAGAATCAGAATGAACCAGGTGAAGAAACGTGAAAGATGCCCTAGGCAAATGGATTAGAAAAGGCCAAAGTTGGTCTTCCAACCCCCAACTCTTCCGACTCTCACCATACAACAATATGGTGCGGGTTGGAAGAAGCAGGCAATGGAAGGGAGGAAATAACTCTATGCCAAGAGGTAACATAGCGGAAATGAATCTGGAAAAATGGGAAGGGCCTGGTCAGGAAGGAAGTTATGAGTTGTGGTAAGAAGTATGAAGTCAGTAGTGCTTTTCAAACTCTGGTGGGGTTGGGGAACACATTCTGAGAATTTTAAGATGGTATGTTTCATTTTGATGAATTATTTTAAAAGCATATTACCATTTATAAAGAAAATATTTTCTTTAGCAATGACATACAAGATTTTAGTTTCTTAATTTAGGGCTTCACAAAGTAGGGTCTGATGATTAATATCTGAGGAACATCAGGCTAGAAGATTTATACATAAACATTCCTGCAGATTATAAAACAATTCCCTATTCATGATGAAACCTCATAGTAGATTATAAGTATTGGTTCCCTTTTATCTATGTTCTTACTTGTTTAACCCTCTAAGAACTCTAATGTATATGCCAGCAACACTTTCATCTTGCAAAAACTATTGCCTTTCTGTTTAAGTGTTCAGTAAATGTATTGCAGATATAACCTAGTTACCTACTATAGAAACAAGAAGAGTAACCACTCAGTAATGTTTCAAGTTCTGCATAAGACCTTTCTCATGAACTTAAATCCCATTTACAATTCACTAATGCTGCAGCACAGGGGCTTTTTGTAGCAAAATGTCTCATTTTATCCAATTATTTCAATAGTCTCAAGGAGATGGCATTAGAACAAAGGCATTAATCAAAACTAATTTGTTTGGTCCACTTCTGATTAACTATAAAAAATGTTTACCTTTGGTTATAAGAGAAAACAGATTGTAGATCTTGGATGGACTAGTTTATGCCTCAAGGTTTGTAACTTGCTGCTGCTTCTGTAGGAATATAACCCTCCATTTTTTTACTCCATAAAAGGTTCTTATGGCTGACCCATTTTTATTCATTATATTTCCTGGAAGAGGTTGTCCCCAACTACTTTACTTAGAATTCATAACCCAACTCCCACAAAGTTACTCTCCCTCTATTATCCTGCTGCTTTCTTCACAGAGTTTATCACAACTTATCATTGTTTTATCTCTGTCTCTCTCATGAGACTGTAAGCTCCTTAAGGTAGGCATCAAGTCTGCTGTATCCCCGGTGTCCTGCACATAGAGGATGCTTCTTCAATGCTGGCACAGATGTCAATGTTTAACTTCTCTTGGGAAAAAGCACTTAATGGGTCATGCTTTCCTAGGGGTCATCTTGGCACAAAGTTTTATTAAGATTCCTTCATGAGCTCCTTCCCACAAAAGTGCTAAACATGTAGCACAGATTTTAAAAAATGTGTCATTATATAAAATTTTAAGGCAAGCTGACCTTTTTTCTTTTCAAA
>NW_016812961.1:5024-7566 GCF_001698545.2 Rhinopithecus bieti | reverse complement strand
GATTTCTTATGTCCTGTTCATAAATTGCTAAGGAACTAAAAAAGCTGCCTCTTTTTTCAAATTGTTTTTTATTTTTTCCTGTGCCATATCACAGAGAAAACGTAAGAGAAAATATTGGAGGTCAGCTCACTTTTTTTTTCCAATCAATAAAAATTGTCCTACATCTCTAGCTATTCCTTGTGTAGTACTCTATGCTTATGGCAGGGTCTTCCTTCAATCTTCTGTTCAGGGAGGAATTAAAGTAAGGTTTACTCTTCTTGTGAAATGGAGTAGAAGTCAATAGGAGACAATATGGAAAACAACTGAAATTAGGATGAAATGTGATGTTATAAATGAGTTGTAATTCAACCAAAATTTATTTAAGGTGCTAAAAAAATACTTGTTTGCAAAGTGTATTTTGCAATCATATGAGACTACATTTTCAATCATATGAGACTAATTTATTTTCTCTCATATCTCATCTGGGATTCTTTGGCAGTAGCAATATATAGTGGAAAACTTGCTGTACATACATTATTATTTGCTGCATCTAAAGTCTTACACAGGAAGACAGGTTCTCTGGTTGGGATTTACTTTTTTTTTTGAGACAGAGTCTCGCTCTGTCGCCCAGGCTGGAGTGCAGTGGTGCGATCTCGGCTCACTGCAAGCTTTGCCTCCCGGGTTCACGCCATTCTCCTGCCTCAGCTTCCCATGTAGCTGGGTCCACAGGCGCCCGCCATCATGCCCAGCTAATTTTTTTTTTTTTTTTTTTGTATTTTTAGTAGAGACGTGATTTCACCGTGTTAGCCAGGATGGTCTCGATCTCCTGACCTCGTGATCCGCCCGTCTCAGCCTCCCAAAGTGCTGGGATTACAGGCGTGAGCCACCGCGCCCGGCCAGGATTTACTTTTAAAGAGGTCACTAATAGGTTAGTTTGCAATAAAACACTGACTAGCAACACCGGGTAGACAAAGCTTCAGATATTGGACTCAATAAGGAAACATAATTTCTCCTATGAAATATCGCAATTTTAAAAGTTTCGGGCAAAGATAAGTGGTAAAATAAGAAAGATACTTTAAAGAGGTAAACTATGTAAATACTTAATCTCTATTATGCTTTGAATTTATAGAACTTGCTATTCAGGGTGCATTCACATATAGTACATCATTTGGGTTTCACAATATTGCCAAGTATTATTATTTCCATTTTACAGCTGAGTTGAGAACCTTTTGGCTCAAGTAAATTCAATGGCCTCTCAGGGAAGATAGCAAATAAATAAGTGATCTAGCTGGGTGTAGGTGTTGGCATTCCTCCCCCAAGTCCCAACATTCCGGACATTTATGTAACTTCTCTGATCCTCAATACTTTTACCTATAAAATGGTGAAAGCACTAATATCCATCACATAGGGTTTGATGATTAACTGTGCTAATGCCTCTGAAGAGCTTAACATGGTATCCAGCATATGATAATATTCAATATTTTGACTATTACTGAGACAGGTGGGAAGGGCTCCCTGGCAGAGCCTCCAACTGGCCTGAACATTGGGAGGGGTGCCCACTGGGTTGGAGCCATAAAAGTTTGTGCTGTTTGCAGCAGGGAGGGGCCTGGCCCTCCTCTTCCTGGGTAGAACCTGGGATTCAATCTGCCAGGCGGGAAGTACTCTAGCAGGGCCTCTGGCCTTGCAGAGAGTCCCTGTTTCCCTCTTTTCCTTTTCACCCAGTAAACCCTGCCCTCCTCACACTTCAAATTGTCTGCAAGCCTAATTTCTTGTGGCTGTGTGATAAGGACACCCGTCTTTAGCTGAACCAAGGAAAAGTTCCTGCAACATTGCTAATGTTATGATAGTTATTACTATATATACCACCTACTATCCTTATGAGAAGACATTGTGTATTTCCATTTCAATGACTGAAATGTTAGGCATGAACTTACTGGGGAGAGAATTTGAGACCATAACCATGTTCCCTACTCATAAATAAATTAAGAAAAGCAGTGTTTTAAGGAAGTACTATATTTAAAAGTTATAGCTTGCTGCATTTACATAAAACATGACTTTCTTGAATTTGAAATACTTTTTATTTTCCTTAATATAGAATTAATGTGTAGTATTATAGAATTTTTTAAAATCCACAAATGTATGAGAAGGAAAAAAAATGCATTATGATTCAGCAATCGGAGATTTTCATTTCCTCTTTTACATTCCTATCCAAAGAGCATGGGAGGGTCTCTCTCACTGTATTCTTATCAGTCTTAGCATTTAAATCACAAAATTACAAAGATAAAAACGCCATCTCTATTTTAAAATATTTTGTCATATTGAATTTTAATTTCTTATTTTCAGTGCCAATTACCTGATATTATTTATAAAATTTTCTATTAGAATATTTTTATTACTATAAGTGATACATATGTTTATGTATTAAAGATATTAAACATTTGTTATATTGGTTGTAAATATTTCCCTAGATCTTCAGCTTTTATTGCTTTAACAACTTTTAAAAAAATACAGTCAGAAGAAAGTAAAATCACTCCCCTAAAGAAACATAGAAAAAAAAGAAATA
>NW_016812961.1:0-2991 GCF_001698545.2 Rhinopithecus bieti | reverse complement strand
TTATAAACAATTTTAAATCAGTTGTTTGCCATCCTATAAACTGAATATCTGAGTTAAAATGTTTAAATTCATTATTTAGGTATCATTTATATCCAGCAATTGACATGTAGAATACGATCCCTGTTCTTCTGTCTTTCCTTTGACCATGTGGATCACTCCCCTATCTCATTTATAAACTCATTCTTCTGGTCTTGTTAGTGAAATATACTTGGACCTTAGGGTTATATCCTTAGTATTCCGCTCTTTTATCTTCATTCTTTTCTTTTGACAATCCAACCGACAATCAGAAAGCTGCAGCTAAAATCTGCATGTTAACCTACACTTCCAACCAGTACTTTTCCCCTTAGTTTACTCTTGCATTTCCAACTGCTTGCTGGATAGCTGCAGGAATCTCAGAGCGGCAGGTCTACAGTTGACTAATTTTCTTCTGACTCAAACTGGTTCCCTCCCCACCATCTGTATTTCAATTATATAATCTCTCAGGCTCCTAAGATTGTACTCATTAATTTAGTCACAAAGTCCTGCCAAGTTAACCTCTACAATGTCTGCAGTCCAGTCCTTCTCTTTGGTCTCTACCTTAGAACAAATTAAATTGCTTTTTTTTTTTTTTTTTTTTGAGGCGGAGTCTGCTCTGTCGCCCAGGCTGGAGTGCAGTGGCGCGATCTCAGCTCCTCTCCCGGGTTCACACCATTCTCCTGCCTCAGCCTCCCGAGTAGCTGGGTCTAAAGGCGCCCGCTACCACGCCTGGCTAATTTTTTGTATTTTTAGTAGAGACGGGGTTTCACCGTGTTAGCCAGGATGGTCTCGATCTCCTGACCTCGTGATCCGCCCGCCTCGGCCTCCCAAAGTGCTGGGATTACAGGCATGCGCCACCGCGACGGGCCAAATTGCTTATTTTCTTATCTCCAATATCCAAAACATTCTGTCAACAATTGCTGTATTAATCTACCCAAAGCCTACTGCTGACACATCACTTCCCTGCTCAAAGGAGTGTAAGGATTTTCTCTTGCTTATGAAACAGTCTGATGTTTCATATTCTGCTTACTTTCCATTACTCTTCCTCATATGTAACAATTAAACTGGACTTAATTCTGTTCTCCAAAATACTCTAGAATGGTTACTTTGTTAGTGCTGGACACGTTGCTAAGCCTTGTATGTGCATGCATTATACCAAGTAGTACTCATCACACATGGAAAACTGGGCATCATCATTATTTTGCATTAAAATGAGAAGGCTGAAGCTCAAAAAAATAGATAATGTGGTCAATGCTAAACAAACAGGAGGTGGAAGAGCTAGAATTTGAAGCCAAGCCATTTGTTCCCAGTAGCCACATGTGTTCAACCACTGTGATCTATGTGTTCTGAATTGTATTTTTGGCTCTAACTGTTCCTTCTGTCTTGAATATCTCCTTGATCCTGCACAGTACGATCTGTGTCTACCTCTCTAATCTGACCTCATTCTGTACCACCACCGTTTTGTTCTAGTTATTGTTTCTTGAATTCATGACCAATATTGTTTCAATCTCAGAATCTCTAATAAATCTATTTCCTTTTTTCTGAAATGCTCTATTTGAGACTGGCTTTTAATATTTATTCAGATACTGTGTTTCCAGAAAGTCCTACCTCACAAAAAGGCTCCTTTCTCCCCTCTTTCAAACAACTTTCAAGTTTGCTTGAAACTTACTCTCAAGCAACTTGCTGTTATCCTATCTTATTATTGTAATAGAATTTATCAGTATCTGAACTTACCTAATTTATCTAGTATTTGTTTACCGGAAGGCTTTAGAGTAGGGTTTAGTTACTGCTGTTCAATTGATCTGTCTAGCCCTTGGACAAGTTCATAGTATGATGCTAAATTAATATGTGTGTAAGGAATAAAGAGATCCTTGCCTATTAATAACCTACTAATACTTCAGGATCCAAACTAAAACTATTACCCTGATGAAACATCAGGATTTATGCATCTCCCCACTATTTCCTAATCATATTTTTTATGGTCACTTTTTTCTCAAATTGCTTCAGGATTTTGTAGCGATTAGAGAACATGCTATATATGTATGTATGTATATATATCATGTAGTGTGTTTTTAAAAATCCTACCCCCTCCTAATTTGTAAGTTCCCTAAAGAGAGGTATGATCTTTTATTCAGTTTCGTAAGCACTATAAAATCCTTATTTATATACTTTCTATAGTTTTCACTAAATCTCTATTAAATTTGAAAAAAGAATTCTTTGTATTTTGAAGGACATATTGAGATGACTGTTGTCTAATAGAGTAGACCAAATTACAAAAAAATTTTTTTTTACTCCATTGAATGATGTCAACATAATTTTTTTATAATTCGTATCATATAACATTGCAATGTATTGCAAGAAAAACACTACTTTCCAGTGACAACAGCCTACAATAATACTGTAAAACAATCCCTGTGCAGCTATTTTTAGTATAATTTTACTATTTGTCACTGTGGGAGCATTCAATTTTTCTATATTTCCTGCCTTATGTTCTTACAGTAGGCATGTGGAATATCTATCAAGTTAAATTTACAGACCCAAGGGTAAGATTGCACTACTAGTGTGGATAAGTACATATTCTTAAGAGAGCCCCATCCTCCGGCATTATCTGTTGAAGCTCTTATGTGTCATTTTCACATATATGAAAAATACCTGCTCAGAGAAAATCTGTTCAAAATATGATTAATTATCACAGATATGGTTTAACCAGGGAAGTTGAGTTAGACAGTAAGAGGTCACATCATTCTTATTTCCCTAAAGGTATTAGAAGCCACTATGAATCTAACATTAACAACTACTTAAAATATTTTTACTTTATGGAATAAATATTATGCTATGTTATTCAATGAAAACTTTTTGATACCCTTTAAACAATTTTATTTTACTTACATAAAAGAATATATCTACTGTCTGCTAGGTCAGTTTTAAAAAAAATTTTTTGGTAAGAAAAATTTCACTCCTCGTTCCATATCATAA
>NW_016812960.1:0-1731 GCF_001698545.2 Rhinopithecus bieti | reverse complement strand
TGACTATAGAGGGCTAACCTTATCTTGGCCAGCAATGACAGTCTCAGTAATATTTAACGTCTAATAATTATTGAATTCCATGTACAACTTGCATCTCCTATCCTACCCTCTTTAGGAGGGCTTTTAAGAATGCTGGATAGTGGGAATTTTAGAGACATTGTGGAATGACTTCTGTTTTCACTGGGAGAGGTGGTAACAGCTTTGTTAGGTAAGCATTTTCTGGCATCTACTTAGGACTCATTTGCATATTGGTAGCTTCAACCTCACACAAATCACATTGATCTGGTATCCCATTTTTATGTTCACACTCTGGAAACAGGTACTACTACTGTCACTGATATCTGCAATACTTAGTGTAATTGCTGGTTTATATGTCTGTCTTCTCCTTGAGGTTCCTTAAGGACAGAGAATGTTCTCTGCCTTCTGAGCTTGTAGCACAAATTCTGGCACATAGAAGGAACGTAATAACTTTTGTTTTAATATGGGACCTTGCTTTAAAATTGACTTTCATATTCTCAGAATGAGGGATAGCATTTTTCTTGTCTTGTTAAACAAGTATGATAAAAATACCCCACACATCTCTGAGAACCATCATGTAACTGCAGCCTTCTCATGCCTGAAAAACGTAAACACTACACACAAGAGTATCATGGAGGTCGCACTGTGTTTTCTCTGCTTCAGAGATAGGTAAATCAAGGCACAGGAAAGTCAGGTGTCTTTGTATTCAACCTCACATTATCAAGCACCTCAAAGAACCTGAAATGGAGAATCTGCATCAACTCTTACTTAGAATGGCAGTTCTGATCTCATTTTCCTTCAGCTGCATAATAGAATACACAACTCAGTATCACTGCTTTTTCTTTTTGCGTTAAGACATCATTTTAGAATAGGTTTTCTGACTTCCTCTGTGTCTCTGGCCATTAACTACCAAAAACGTGGCTGAGCCACACTTCACTGACATCATTGTGCTCCCACCTCGAATCATTTTCATCCTATTGTGAAGCAAAAGCCTTAAAAATGCTCTTTAGGTTTTTTATTATTATTATTTTTAAAGGGCGTTTACATTCAGCCATTTTATAAGTGCAGTCAAGGCAATTTCATGTCATTTTCCACGGCTTTACATACTTGGAGAGCCTGACAAAATGCATCCGAGACTTTTGAGCAAGAGGTCCCATCAGTCATTCACATGAATGTTTTAAATTGAGTGCCTGCCCTGTCCAGCTGAAAACTCCATTCATTGAATTGCCTGGAATAACTCCATGGCCCTCAGGAGCCTCACACACACCTCACACTGTTGCAAAATTGCCTTCAGACAGGATTCTGATTTCCGTCAGATAATTTTAAATTCTAGCTAATGGAATGCTTTGAAGGCATGTGCCACAGACTTCTGCCCAGTGCAAGTCCTGTGTATGAGCAAATCTAGCAGGGACTCCAGAGTCTGGACAGCAGAAAGCTGCACTTCCTCAAGAGGATGCATGATCCTCTCACTTTCCCAGTGATCCTACAGCAAGCTAGTCAGCGGAGGGACTCACTTGGAGTCTGTATCTCCCCACTAGCTTCTTACTGTGGGAAGAGAAAGAACAGGATCCTGCTGGGATCCAGGAGCTCCTGGGTTTAATTAATGGCCTTTTGGCTTGCTTCCATTCCCCTCTCCACCATGTGTACCGGTGGACACTGGTCCCCATACCTGAGGTTCAGTCCTGCCCTGGATTCCAGGTCTACACCAAGCCC
>NW_016812959.1:0-962 GCF_001698545.2 Rhinopithecus bieti | reverse complement strand
CTGATATGTGCATTCACTTCAGAGAGTTACTGCTTACCCTATGTTGCCCAGTTTCGAAACTCAGTCTTCCAAGAATCTGTGAAGGGATATTTAGGGAGGCCCAGAGGCTTTTGGTGAGCAAGGAACCGTCTTCTGGTGAATCCTGCAGAGAAACATCCTGAGCAACTGCTTGGTGATATGTGTATTCATCTCACAGAGGTAAACCATTCTTGGGGTTGAGCAGCTTGAAATCACTGTTTTGTGAAATCATACGATGGACATTTGGGAAAATCCTTAGAATATGGAGAAAGAAATATCCTCAGGTAAAATCCAGAAGGAAGCTTTCTGTGAAACTGCTCTGTGTCGCCTTCATTCCTCTCACTCAGTTAAGCCTCTCTTTTCATTGAGCAGTTTTCTAACCCTGTGTATGTTTAGCGTGTGATGGGATATTCGGGAGCACTTTGAGGCTTACGGTGAAAAAGGAAATATGTTCAGACCGAAACGGAAGAGAAGCTTTCTGAGGAACTGCTTTGTAATGTGTGCTTTCCACTCACACTGTTATACCTCTCTTGTCATACAGCGTTGGGGAAACCCTTTAGAAGAAACAGGTACTAAGTGATATTCGGGAGCATGTTGATGCCAATGGTGAAAAGGGAAATAGCCTCAGACAAAAACTGGAAAGAAGCTTTCTAGTAAACTACTCTGTAGTATGTGTAATCATGTCATATAGATAAAGTTTTCTTTATATTACGTAGCGTGGAAACTGTCATGGACGCATCCACGAAGGGACATTTGGGAGTACATTCAGGACTACAATGAAAGAGGAAATATCTTCAGATAAAAACTGGAAAGAAGCTTTCTGTGAATGTGCTTCTTGCTATGTTTATTCATCTCACATAGATGAAGCTTTCTTTACATTACGCAGCTTGGACACTCCCTCGTGGATGGATCCACGAAGGGATATTTGAGATCACATTCGGTCC
>NW_016812958.1:696638-709728 GCF_001698545.2 Rhinopithecus bieti | reverse complement strand
TAAAAAAAGATGTCCGTGTGGATGTGGTGAAAAGGGAATACTTTTATGCTGTTGGTGGGAATGTCAATTAATACAACCACTATGGAAAATAGTGTGGAGATTTCTTAAAGAACTAAAAGTAGATCTATTTGATCCAGCAATCCCACTACTGGGTATCAACCCAGAGCAAAAGAATTCATTATATGAAAAAGATACTTGAACACATGTTTATGGCAGCATAATTCACAAATGCAAAAATATGGAAACAGCCCAAATGCCCATCAATCAATGAGTGGATAAAGAAAATGTACACCAGGCATGGTAGCTCATGCCTGTAATCCCAGCACTTCGGGAGGCCAAGGTGGGTGGATCACGAGGTCAGGAGTTCAAGACCAGCTTGACTAATATGGTGAAACCTCATCTCTACTAAAAATACAAAGATTAGCCGGGCATGGTGGTGCATGCCTGTAATCCCAGCTACTCGGGAAGCTGAGACAGGAGAATTGCTTGAGCTCAAGAGGGGGAGGTTACAGTGAGCCGAGGTTGCGCCACTGCACTCCAGCCTGGGTGACAGAGTGAGAGTCTGTCTGGAAAAAAAAAATAGAAGAAGACAATGTAGTATATTTATACCATGGAATACTACTCAGCCATAGAAAGGAATGAAATAATGGCATTTACAGCAACCTGGATGGATTTGGAGAATATTATTCTAAGTAATTCTAAGTAATTCAGGAATGGAAAACCAAACATCATATGTTCTCACTCATAGTGGGAGCTAAGCTATGAGGATTCAAAAACATAAGAATGATACCATGGACTTTGGGGACTCAGGGGAAAGGGTGGAAGGAGGGTGAGGGAAAAAAGACTACACATTGGGTACAGTGTACTCTGCTTGGGTGATGGGTGCACCAAAATCTCAGAAATCACCACTAAAGAACTGATTCGTGCAACCAAACACCTCTTGTTTTCCCAAAAGCTTTTGAAAAAAATAAAAACTTCCATGCATCTAATAACATGACTTCAAAATATATTCAGCAAAAAATTGAGAGAACTACAATGATAAATACATATATTTATGGTGAGATTTTAATATACTTCCTCAGTACTTGGCAAAATGGGGAAAATATCTGCTAACATACAAGATGATATAGTTTGAATATATGTCCCTGCCAAATATAATGTTGAATTGTAATCTCCAATGTTAGAGTTAAGGTCTGGTGGGAGGTATTTGGGTGATCCCTCATGGCTTGGTGATGTCCTTGCTATAGTGAGTGAGTTCTTGCAAGATCTGGTTGTTGTAAATTGTGGCACCTCCCCACCGCACTCACTCTCTTGCTCCTGTTTCTGCCATGTGAGACCCCTGCTTTTGCTTCACCTTCCACCATGAGTAAAAGTTTCTTGTGACCTCCCTAGATGCAGATGCTGGTGCCATGCTTCCTGTACATCCTTCAGAACCACAGCCAATTAAACCTTTTCTAAATTACCCAATCTGAGGTATTTCTTTATAGCAATGCAAGAATGGCCTAACAGAAAATTGGTTCTGAGAGTGCGGTATTGCTAATAGCAATATGAGGTATTTCACCTGAAAATGTGGAAACAGCTTAGGAACTGGGTAACAGGCAGAGGTTGAAAGAGTTTAGAGGTCTCAGAAGAAGAAAGGAAGATGAGGGAAAATTTGGAACTTCTTCTAAGAAGTTAACCAGTCTCTAGACTGGTTAAATTATTGTGATCAAAATGGTGATAGTGATATGGACAGTGAAGTTCAAGCTAAAGAGGTCTCAGATGGAAATGAAGAACTTACTGGGAGCTGGAGCAAAGGTTATGCGTGTTATGCCTTAGCAAAAAATTTGGCTACATTCTGTTTATGCCCTAGGGACCTATAGACATTTTAACTTCAGAGTGATGATCTAGGGTATTTGGTGGAAGGAACGTCCGAGCAGCAGTGTTCAAGTTGTGACCTGGCTGCTTCTAACAGCCTATGCTCAGAAGTGGGAGCAAATAAATGACTTAGAGTTGGAATTTATATTTAAATAGCAAGCAGAGCTTAAGAGTGTGGAAAATTCACAGCCTGGCCTTGTGGTAGAGAAATAAAATAGTTTTTTTGGGGGAGAGGAATTCAAGCAGGGTATGGAGCAACACCTTGCTGGAGATATTTTCATAACCGAAAGGGAGCCAAGTGCTAATTGTCAAGACAAAGGTAAAAGAGCTTTGAAGCATTTCAGATATCTAAGACTGCAGCCCCTCTCATCACATACCCTGAGACCTAGGAGGACCAAACAGTTTCGTGGTCCAGGTCCAGGGCCCTGCTGCTCTGTGCAGGCTTGGGACACTGCTCCCTGCATCCCAGCTGCTCTGGCATTAGCCTCTGCTCAAAGAGCCTCAGATACAGCTTGGACTGCTGCTGTAGAGATTTCAAGCCATAAGCTTTGGTGGCTTCCACGTGGCATTAAGCCTGTAGGTGTGCAGAGTGCAAGAGTGAATGAGGCTTGGCAGCCTCCACCTAGATATCACAGGATTTACAAGAAAGTCTGGATGCCCAGGCAGAAGCCTGCTGCAGGGACAGAGCCCTCACAGAGAACCTCTACTAGGGCAGTATGGAAGGGAAATGTGGGGATGGAGCTCCCACACAGTGTCCCCACCAGGGCACTGCCTAGTGGAACTGTAGGAAGGGGGCCAACTGCTTTCCAGGCCCCAGAATGGTGAAGCCACTGGCAGCTTGTACACTGCTCCAGGAAAAGCCACAGGCTCCCAACAACCTGTAATAGCAGCTGCGGAGGCTGAACACTGCAAAGCCATAGGGGCAGTGCTGCCCAAGGTCTTGGGAGCCCACCTCTTGCACCAGTGTTCCCTGAATGTGGGTCATGCAGTCAAAGGAGATTACTTTGGAGCTTTAAGATTTCATGACTGCCCTGCTGGGTTTTGAGCTTGCATGGGGCCTGTAGCCCCTTTCTTTTAGCCAACTTCTGCCTTTTGGAAGAAGAATTTTTTCTTAATGCTGGTACTACCTCTGTATCTTGAAGTAGAGAACTTGTTTTGATTTTACAGGCCCATAGGTGGAAGGAACTCATTTCCAGATGAGACTTTGGACTTGGGACTTTTGACGAGGTTGATGCTGGAATGGGTTAAGACTTTGGGAGACTGTTGGGAAGACATGATTGTATTTTGTAATATAAGGAGGACATGAGATTTGTGGCGCCAAGGGCAGAATGATAAAGTTTGAATACATGTCCTGGCCAAATCTCATGTTCGATTGTAATTTGCAGTGTTGGAGGTGGGGCCTGGTGGGAGGTGTGTGGGTCATGGGGAAGGATGACATGGTACTGTCATGCCTTGGTGCTGTCTTCATGATAGTAAGTGAGTTCTTGTGAGATCTGGTTGTTGAGAAGTGTGGCAGCCCCCATCATACTCTCCTGCTCCTTCTCCTGCCATGTGAGATGCCTGCTCCCACTTTACCTTCCACCATTAGTAAAAGCTTCCTGGAGCCTACCCAGAAGCAGACGCTGGTGCCATACTTCCTGTACAGCCTGCAGAACCATGAGCTAATCAAACCTCTTTTTTTTTTTTTGAGATGGAGTCTCGCTCTGTCGCCTGGGCTGGAGTGCAGTGGCCGGATCTCAGCTCACTGCAAGCTCCACCTCCCGGGTTTACGCCATTCTCCTGCCTCAGCCTCCCGAGTAGCTGGGACTACAGGCACCCACCATCTCGCCCGGCTAGTTTTTTTTGTATTTTTTTAGTAGAGACGGGGTTTCACCATGTTAGCCAGGATGGTCTCGATCTCCTGACCTCGTGATCCGCCCGTCTCGGCCTCCCAAAGTGCTGGGATTACAGGCTTGAGCCACCGCGCCCGGCCCTCTTTTCTTATAAATTACCCAGTCTCAGGTATTTATGCCAATGCAAAAATGGCCTAACACACAAGATTTGAATGAAGTAACTAATAAGTTTGAGCTAATAGACATGAAGATCACACCTCCCAACTTCAGAATACACATTCTTTTCAAACATGCATAGAACATTTATGAAAAGTGACCTCAAACTATGTCATCAAGCAAGTTGTAATTATCAAAGGATTAGTGTCATACAGACTAATCCTCTGACCACAGTGGAATTAAACTAGAAACTATGACCAAAAGATTACTATGAATAGTTGTAGAAATGTGTTTCAGAATCACCTTCGGTTTAAAAAGAAGCTGTAATAGCATTAGGAAAATATTTTTAACTGTATGATAACAAAATACTATGAGTCAAAACTTGGGGTTGGGGAAGTAGCTAACACATGCTTAACTTTAATTACTTTTATTAAAAAAGATGAAATCCTGAAAACAGTTAAATGTTGAAATTAGAAGGTTAGAAAAAGATGCAAAATAGGCCCAAAGAAAACAAATGGAAGGCTAGGTGCAGTGGCTCATGCCTATAATCCTGGCAGTTTGGGAAGCTGAGGTGGGAGGATTGCTTAGGCCAGGAGTTCTAGACTAGCCTGGGCAACATGTGAGACCCCGTTTCCACAAAAAATTAGCTGGGCATGGTGGTGTACACCTGTGGTTCTAGCTACTTGGAAGGCTGAGGCATGAGGATCCCTTAATCCTAGGAAGTTGAGGCTGCAGTGAGCCATGATCATGCCACTGCACTCCAGCCTGGACAACAGAGTGCTACTCTGTCTCAAAAAAAAAAAGAGGCCGGATGTGGTGGCTCATTCCTGTAATCACAGTACTTTGGGAGGCTGAGGCAGGCAGATTGCTTGAGCTCAGGAGTTCCAGACCAGGCTGGACAACCTGACGAAATCCTGTCTACAAAAAATACAAAAATTAGTTGGGTGTGGTGGCGCATGCCTATGGTCCCAGCTACTCAGGAGGCTGAGGTGGGACAATCATCGCTTGACCCTGGGAGGCAGAGGTTGCTGTGAGCTGTGATTGTGCCACTGCCCACCAGCTTGGATGACAGAGTGAGACTCTGTCTCAAAAAAAAAAAAAAAAAAAAAAGAAAGAAAGAAAGCAGATGAAAGGAAATGATAGTAATAATTCCGTGTTATACAATGGAGATTACTGTAAAAGCTAGCAATGTTGACAAATACCTGGTGAGATTGATTTAAAAACAAGAGAGGTACAAATAAGCAATATTAGGAATCAGAGAACAGATGTTGTAGATATTAAAATTATATGAATAATACTATGAGCAACTTCATGCTAAAACGTTTGAAATCTTAGAGAAAATGAATATCTAGGCAAATATAACTTACCAAAACTGACTTCGAAAAAATAGAAAGCCTGAATAATGCTATAATTTATAAATAAAATAAACCAGTAGTCAAATATTTCTTCTTAAAGGAAAGTTCAGGCTCAACTGGTTTTACTAGCAAATTCCACCTAATTCTTCCAGGAAATAGAAACTCATTTTGTAAAGCTATGATAATTTCAGTGTAAAAACCTTTTGAGAGCAATATGAGAAATGGAAGTTATAGGCCAGCCTTGCTTGGAAACATACATGTAAAAATCATAAAACATGAACAATTCAAGTCCAGCAGTGCATAAAAAAGGGAAGAGGACTCCTTCAACCTCTGGATACATATTATATACTCTAAACCAGCCCTTTCAAATGCAGCAGCCCGGGTGTCTTTGGAGGGTCGATTGTACCTCATTGCTTAACTAGATCAGAGCATTTTCAGCTCCTGATTGCGTTAGAGAAAAGAAAACACACCAGGAACTTGGGATTTAGTGGTGTCTCCTGTGAGCCTTAAAAAATGAACAAAGTACCCTTTTATTTCTTTCCCTTTGTGTACATAGCTGGGAGGGGGCTAGGCTGTGGAACTAGGCTGTTTGCAGAGGCCTTTAACAACCAGTTTGGTGGTGCTTAGAAACCTGCGGGAAGTTGGGGAGGGGCCTATGGTGGGGGAAGCCATCTGCTGGGTGGTGGGTGACTGGGGAGCCCTCTGGACCTGACCGAGGCTTCTGAACTGCTTTAGAAGATGTCAGTTTGGGGCTGGGCCAGAGAAGAGGATCCCTGGCCCCTCCCACCCCATCCCTGCCCTGTGTAATTCTCTTACTTTGTCTTAAAATTAATGGAAAAATGAGAAAGGAGCAACTTTGTTTGAAATCTTAGCTTTTTAACTGGATTTAGTTTAAATTCTCAAGTTTTAGGGATACCTGGGTGCAAAATTCCCAAACATGTGTTGTGTCAGAGGCTGAAGTACAGGATATAGTTTTGAGACCTATTTTTCTATGCCTTCCTGTTCCTAAGTGCTTGTCGTTTCATGAATACTACTGTCAGAGCTTATTAATTTTGCCTTTTATCTCTCAGCAAGGATTAAGGAAAAAAAATGAGCACTTCTCCATATAAGTTAAAGGCTACACAACTGATACCTGAGAGTTAATTTTGTGGTTTCTCAGGGTTAATTTATAATAAAAGATGAATGGATTGGGATATTAGGGAGGGGTTTTCCATAATCCTCATTAATGGAATATTGACTATTAAAATTGGAAATGCTTTGAAGAGCATCTCGAGCATCTCACTGCCATCCCTTTTTTTGTGACATAGATGAGGCAGCTGAAGCACAAGGTTGTGAAGAGATTGACCCTGAAACACAGTGTTAGTAAGAGGCAGGATTGGGCTGCAGCTCTGGGTTTTTGACTTCCAGTCACGTATTTGTCCATTGTCCCTTGATACCTTACTATATCCCAAGAACTAGTAATTCTTTTTCCAACAAGGAGACAGGCGTTTGCATTACATTTTTATTTCTGGCCAGATCTCCTTTCTATTCCAACATTCTCCAAATGCTGTTAGAAATTTGGAAAACACACACACCTCTTAGACAGTTTTTACCATATCTTGCAAGTAAACTTGGTCTTGGTGTTACCGAACTTGGTCCAAGTAGCTCACTCAAATTTCATTTCAAAGCAGCCATCCACCATCTTATACCCAAAGGACTGACACTTTGCTCTGATCATCTCTAATCTATACACTCCAGAGGCTCCTGCTGGAGGGACAAGGTATGCATTTTGTGAATAAGTAATGTTTCATTTAGTTGTCTCCTCCTGTCTCTTCTCCTTGGTTCATAGTAGAGTTGGGGTGAATGGTGGATGTGGGAAGAATTAGAGTCTTGTCTGTTCTGAGTAATGCAACTCTAGGTTCTTTTTATAGGGAAGCAGAATGTCAGGGAGGAAATGGTGCTAGCCGTGGAGTGTTGCTTTGGACTGGGGACAGTGGATTTGGAGTCAGGAGATGGAAACAGACTAACTGCTGTTTCCAGTTAGTCTTATTTGTTAATAATGTGGAACTCACAGGGCTACTGTAAAGGCCTTTTTTTTTTTTTTTTTTAAGACAAGATATAAATGGAAAATTGTGTAAATCATGAAGTGATTTACAAATAATATATTACTAATAAGGAATGTAAAGGGAGTATTGGTTTTTATGGAAAAGGGTACGGGAGGGGTTTGGGCTCTGGTGGTGATAGAGTAGAGAGAAAGAGGTGGAGACAGCAGTCAGGGTGTAATAGACAAATTCCTCAACTTAGAGGGGAAAAAAAAAAGAGCCCCTTCCTCCCATAAAGTTATCATTTATTTATTTAGTGACAGAGTGTCACTCTCTCACCCAGGCTGGAGTGCAATGGTGCGACCTCAGCTTACTGCTACCTCCATCTCCTGGAGTCAAGAAATTCTCCTGCCTCACCCTCCCGAGGAGCTGGGATTACAGGCGTCTGCTACCTCGCCCGGCTAATTAAGTTATCTTTTAAAGATTTACTTTTTTTTTTCTTTTTAGCACAGTATTATAATTCTGATTTCCACATATGAACTGGGATAATTTGTCTTTTAAGCCATTCAAGTGGCTTGAACAAATCTGTAGTGTTTCATAAAACTCAGGTTAAAGCAGCAATAGCGATTTGCCTCACATTTGAAAATAGCTAAAGGAATTCTAAAGCTGAAGAAAAGATTTTGTGTTTTGCTTTGCTTAAATACACCTTCAGATAGTATGGGGGAATCCTTTTCAGCCAGGACAAAGGGCTTGAATGCATCATATCCCTAGGGAAAGCCCAAGAAAGAAAATACTGAGGCATGTTTTTGAACTCAGAGAGGACTTGTTAAAAACTTGCCCAAGGTCCCCTGTGAGTTGGTTGTTAGCATTGAAACCAGAATAGAGGCCGGGAGCGGTGGCTCAAGCCTGTAATCCCAGCACTTTGGGAGGCCGAGACGGGCGGATCACGAGGTCAGGAGATCGAGACCATCCTGGCTAACCCGGTGAAACCCCGTCTCTACTAAAAAAAATACAAAACACTAGCCGGGCGAGGTGGCGGCGACTGTAGTCCCAGCTACTCGGGAGGCTGAGGCAGGAGAATGGCGGGAGCCCGGGAGGCGGAGCTTGCAGTGAGCAGAGATCCGACCACTGCACTCCAGCCTGGGCGACAGAGCGAGACTCCGTCTCAAAAAAAAAAAAAAAAAAAAAAGAAAGAAACCAGAATAGAGAGTTCACGATGGCCAGATGGGTCCTCTTTACATTTTGCTATGCTGACATATTTCATCAGTCAGGACTCTAGGTGCAAGTGACAGAAAACCCAACTCAATGTGGCTTACACAAAACTAAATAAAACAAAAAAGGGAATGTACTGGCTTATTTAACTAGAAGGTGCAAGGATAGATCTAGCTTCAGGTGTGGCAAATTATATTACCAGGACTTGGTTTGTTTCCATTTCTCTGGGTTGGATCTAATCTCCACAAATTTTTCCCTTATATTGACAAGATGATAGCCAGGAGCTTTAGGTCTTGAGGCTTAGAACTTGCAACTTCAAGTAAAACTGAAAAGGAAGGTTTTTGGTTTTTTTCCCCAAGAGTTCAAACAGAAATCTGTGCCTGACTCTCAGTGATCTGAAACAGGCCGTGTGGATCTCCTATACTGTGGCCCAGTGGATGCAATTCTCTGATTTGCAACCTAAGCCACATGCCTACCTGAATCAGGGGACGAAGCTGACAGCACCTGAATCTTTTGAATGGAGAGTGGGAGGAGTTTCTCAGAGGAAGACTGGGGTGCAATTTCTAGAAGAGTGAAAAATCAGCAGATGTTCAACATGGTAGAGCTTTCTTAAAGGGAGCTTTCATTCTAGTAAGTGGGTGTGGGTGTGAAGGATTTTATTTTTCATTGTCGAGTTTTAAAAGTATTGACAAATAATTATTACTCAAAGTACTTCCCACTTTTCTTAGTTAAAAGTGCCATCCTTGAATTTCTAATATTCTTTGTTGGTGGTGTCCCTACTGCCACATATGACTTGTTTGGTATTGGCAATTTTGGTCATGTTAACTACAACTAAAAATGTCAGAAATAAAGAAATTTTACATGATTTTTACATGATTTTACATAATTACAGAAGTTGCTTATTACTTGTAAAATGAGCTTAGGAGCATTTTTAACTTTTAAGGAATTTGTTGTAGTTTGTTGGCTACATGAGTCCTCTATACGCTTACATGGCTCTGTTTATTTATTAATTTTGCATTAGGATTTTTTGTGTTTGGTGTCTTTGAGTAGAGTTCATTACAATTTCTTTTTCAAATCACATTTATGTTCTGCAGAAGTATATTTGTTGATATATCTAGAGGGTTGCAACATATTAGTAGTTATTAAGCAAAAGAAGTAGACTTATAATATCTAATTTGTGTTAAAAAAAAAAAAAGACCACTGTGCCCATGGTCATTGTCTCTAGGGGATAAGTAATATCACATTGAACATTTTTTTTTGAATTTTTCTGTGCTTTTCAAGCTTGTAAACATGGAGCCATATTTTAAAACTAGTTTTGTTTGTTTGTTTGTTTTTTTGAGACAGAGTTTTTTGCTCTGTTGCCCAGGCTGGTGTGTAGCGACACGATCTCAGCTCACTGCAACCTCTGCCTACCAGGTTCAAGCCATTCTCCTTCCTCAGCCTCCTGAGTAGCTGGGATTACAGGTGCATGCTAATATGGCTGGCTAATTTTTATATTTTTAGTAGAGATGGGGTTTCACCATGTTGACCAGGCTGGTCTCAAATTCCTGACCTCAAGTAATCTGCCCACCTCAGCCTCCCAAAGTGCTGGGATTACAGGCATGAGCCACTGCACCTGGCCGTAAAACTAGTTTTAATAACAATCAGTTATTTTCTTACATGGTGTTCCTTACTCACTGTCAGTTATTTTGTGAATCATTGTAAGGATTCAGAATCTAATTTTTTTTTCATTGATAAGCTGGACTTCATGAAAATTAAAAGTTTTTGCTCTGCAAAAGACACTGTTAGTGACAAGTCAGTTTGGGAGAAGATATTTGCAAGATATGTATCTGATAAAGGACTCTTGTCCAACAAACATTTTTTTAAAACCCTTAAAACTTAGGCTGGTTGCAGTGCTTCATGCCTATAATCCCAGAACTTTGGGAGGCTGCGGTGGGCGGATCACGTGAGGCCAGGAGTTTGAGACCAGCCTGATCAACATAGTGAAACCCCGTCTCTACTAAAAAAACACAAAAATTCGCCAGGCCTGGTGGCGTGTGCCTATAGTTCCTGCTAGTCTGTGGGCTGAGGCATAAGAATTGCTTGAACCTGGGAGACGGAGACTGCAGTGAGCCAAGATGGCGCTAGTGCACTCCAGCCTGCGTGACAGAGTGAGACTGCATCTCAAAACAAAAACGAAACCAACCAACCAATCAAACAAACACTTCCTAAAACTTGACAGTAAGTAAACAACCTGATTAAAATTTTTTTCAAAGGCCAGGAATGATGGCTGGCATTTGTAATCCCAGTACTTTGGGAGGCTGAGGCAGGAAGATCCCTTGAACCCAGAAGTTTGAGACCAGCCTGGCCAACATAATGGGACCCTGTCTCTGCAAAATGTTAAAAAATTAGCCAGACATGGTGGTTCATGCTTGTGGTCCCAGCTACTCAGGAGGCTGAGGTGGGAGGATTGCTTGAGCCCTGGAGGTTGAGGCTGCAGTTGAGCCTTGATTATGCCACTGGACTTCAGTCTGGGTGACAGAGGGTGACCGTGTCTCAAAATAAATACATGAATGAATGAATGGGTGAATGAATGACACCTCACCAGAGAAGATATACTAGTGGCAAGCAAGCATATGAAAAGGTGATTCACATCATAGATCATTAGCAAAATGGAAATTAAAACAGCAATGAGTACCACTACACAGCTATTAGAAAGGCCAAAATCCAGAACACTTGTAACACCAAATGCTGGCAAAGATGTAGAGCAACAGGAACTATCATTTATTGCTGGTAGCAATGCAAAATGATACAAAATATCTTATACTTTAGAAGATAGCTTGGCTGTTTCTTACAAACTAAACATACTCTTACCACACAGTCCAGCAGTCATCCTCCTTGATATTACCCAAATGAGTTGAAAACTTGTATCAACACAAAAACTTGCACATGGATGTTTGCAGCATCTGTATACGTTTCAAAATTTGGAAGCAACTAAGATGTTCATCAGTAGCTCAATGGATAAATAAACTGTGGTACATCCAGACAATGGAATAGTATTTCGTGCTAGGATGAAATGAGCTCTCAAGCCATGAAAAGATGTAGAACATTAAATGCATATTACCAAGTGAGAGAAGCCAATTGGAAAAGGCTATATACTGTGTGATTCCAACCATAAGACATCCTGGAAAAGGCAAAACTATAGAGACAGTAAAAAATATCAGTGCTTGTCAGGGTCTAAGGGGGAGGGAGGGAGAATGCAGAGCATAGCGGACTTTAGGGCAATGAGACTATTTTGTATGGTACCATAATTAATCTGTAGGTTTAAAAAAGAGCATAAATCTGCATGTTCTATTTATAAGATGTAAATGCTTGTAGAGTTCTGAATGTGTAACTGGTTATATTACCTAGACCTCTTAGGAAGTGGAGTATTTTGTAAGTCTTAAAAGCAAGTTGAAAAGAAAAAACAAGGTGATCAATTTAAAACCATCCTTGCCTGAATACTGACCAAAAACTTCAAATTGGATACAAGATGCAGGGGAAATACATCTCTAATGTAATATAAATTGTCTAAAAAATAAATGAATGTAGTATGCTTTAGTAGGTGTTTTTACCTACTGTGTTCACACAAACGGGGCCATGAAAGACTCAACCTGCTTTGGAACTGCTGAGGCTGGGTTTCCCACCAGTTTATCATCTTCCAGCTAGAGGTGTTATCTTGCAAGCCACACATCCTTTCTGGGCCTCGGACTCCTTCTGGCTACACCATGAGAGGTTTGTCTTAGTTGATGTCTAACATCCCTTTCACCTGAATCCCTTTAGTGAGCCCTAGGGCCTGGCTCTTCTGAATCTGGTGGAAGCTAAAATGAGGCTTATCGCAGAGCTCTGTTCCCTTGCCCCAGGCCTACTCACTCTATTTATTATCTCCACCTCCATTATCTCTAAATCTGAAGGCCAGAGGGAGAGCATCTTTTCGTCAGTCTCCTGCTGATGCCCGAATCCCACCCCTGGAGATTCTGATGTAATTGGCCTGGGTGTAGCTTGGGAGTCAGGAGGCTTAAGTTTCCCAGGTGATTCCAATGTGTAGTCAAGGTTGAGACTCACTGATGTAAAGCCTTATCACAGTTCCTGATGCATAGTAGGTTCTCAATAACTGGGAAACAGGATTATGGGAGTTCAGTGCATGAAAGTATTGTAGGTAAACTGGAGGGAGAGATTCCTGGGGGCATTTCACCAAGGCAGTGGCATTTTACTTGGCCCTTAAAGAAAAGCAAAAAGATCTGGAAGCTGGAAAGCCTGGGCCATTGATGTGAGCTAGTGCTGAAGTATATGAATATTACATACATGCCTGTAGGTTCGTGCTTCTGTCACAAAAGAGTTGAAGGTCTCAACTCTGATTGGATGATCATCCTCTAAGAGGATGTTACATGTATTATATATTACATTACTTATTGCTGTGTAACAAATTACCCCAAATCTTTTGTCTTAAAATAATAATTATTTATCTTTCACTTTTTTCTTTCTTTTTTTTTTTTTTTTATTATACTTTAAGTTCTAGGGTACATGTGCATAACGTGCAGGTTTGTTACATATGTATACTTATGCCATGTTGGTGTGCTGCACCCATCAACTCGTCAGCACCCATCAATTCATCATTTATATCATGTATAACTCCCCA
>NW_016812958.1:659303-695552 GCF_001698545.2 Rhinopithecus bieti | reverse complement strand
GTGATGTACTGATGGGGTTTTGGTATAGGTGTCCTTCCTGTTTGATAGTTTTCCTTCTGACAGTCAGAAGGACTGTCTGTTGGTCTGTTGGAGATTGCTTGAGGTCCACTCCAGACCCTGTTTGCCTGGGTATCAGCAGCAGAGGTTGCTGAAGATAGAATATTGCTGAACAGCGAGTGTACCTGTCTGATTCTTCCTTTGGAAGTTTCCTCTCAGGGGTGTACTCCACCCTGTGAGGTGTGGGGTGTCAGACTGCCCCTAGTGGGGGATGTCTCCCAGCTAGGCTACTCGGGTCAGGGACCCACCTGAGCAGGCAGTCTGTCCGTTCTCAGATCTCAACCTCCGCGTTGGGAGATCCACGGCTCTCCCCAAAGCTGTCAGACAGAGTCGTTCGTGTCTGCACCGGCCCCTGCTGCCTCCCCTGTTGGTCTTCAGCTGTGCGCTGTCCCCAGAGGTGGAGTCTCAGTTGAAAATGCAGAAATCACCGGTCTTCTGTGTTGCTCGCGCTGGGAGTTGGAGACTGGAGCTGTTCCTATTCGGCCATCTTGCTCCGCCCCCAACCTGCCTGTCTCTTTTTTTTTTTTGAGACGGAGTTTTGTCGTTGTTGCCCAGGCTGGAGTGCAGTGGCATGGTCTCGGCTCACTGCAGCCTCTGTCTCCTGGGTTCAAGTGATTCTCCTGTCTCAACCTCCCAAGTAGCTTGGATTACAGGCACCTGCCATGCCACCACGCCTGGCTAATTTTTGTATCTTTAGTAGAGGCGGGGTTTTGCCTTATTGGCCAGGCTGGTCTCGAACTCTTGACCTCAGGTGGTCCACCCACTTCGGCCTCCCAAAGTGTTGGGATTACAGGTGTGAGCCACTGCGCCTGGCCTTATCTTTCACTGTTTCTACAGGTCAGAAATACATATGAGGCACAGAGGGATGGCTTGCTTCTTCTCATCAGTATCTTTGGCCTCTTCTGAAATACTTGGGGTTAGAATCATCTGTAGATTCATTTATTCTTACGTTGTCTTAGTTCATTTTGGGCTGCTATAACAATACCATAAACTGGGTAGCTTATAAATAACACAAATTTATTTCTCATGATTCTGGAGGCTGGGAAGTCTCAGATCAAGGCGCTGGCAGATATGATGTCTGGTGAGGACCCTTTCCTGGGTTGCAGACTGCTGACTTCTTGCTGTGTCCCCATATGGTGGAAGGGTAGAGCTAGCTCTCTAGGGTCTCTTTTATAAGGACACTAATCCTAATCATAAGGGTGGAGACTAACGGTCCCACCTCCTAATACTATCACATTGGGGGGCATTAGATTTCCCCATATGAATTTGGGGCAGACACAAACATTCAGCATAACACATGTCTGTGGCTGATGCTGCTGTTGGATGAGGGGCTAGCTGGGCATGTGAGCTAGAACACTTAAATCTGGGCTTCCTTATAGTGTGGTAGCTGGGTTCCAATGCAAGCATCTTGAGAGACAGGGAACTAGGCAGAAGTGGTATCCTTTTTATGACCTCATGTTGGAAGACTCATAGCATAATTCCCAGCTGATTTTATTGTAAGAAACGAGTCACTGAGTCCAGCCCATATTCAAGGGAAGGTGAATTTAGATTCTACCTTTTGAGGGGAGGAATGTATAATAATTTGCAGATTTTTGTTGTTGTTGTTGTTTGTTTGTTTTTTTGAGATGGAGTCTTTGTCTCCCAGGCCAGAGTGCAATGACAGGATTTCAGCTCACTGCAACCTCCGCCTCCCAGGTTCAACTGATTCTCCTGCCTCAGCCTTCTGAGTAGCTCGAATTATAGGCACGAGCCACCACACCCAGCTAATTTTTGTGTTTTTAGTAAAGATGGGGTTTCACCATGTTGGACAGGCTGGTCTCAAACTCCTGACTTTGTGATCTGCCTGCCTCGGCCTCCCAATGTGCTGGGGTTACAGGCGTGAGCCACTGCACCCGGCCTAACTTTTTGTATTTTTTTTTTTTTTTTTGAGACGGAGTCTTGCTCTGTCTCCCAGGTGGGAGTGTAGTGGCCGGATCTCAGCTCACTGCAAGCTCCGTCCCCTGGGTTCATGCCATTCTCCTGCCTCAGCCTCCCGAGTAGCTGGGACTACAGGCACCCGCCACCTCGCCCGGCTAGTTTTTTGTATTTTTTAGTAGAGACGGGGTTTCACCGTGTTAGCCAGGATAGTCTCGATCTCCTGACCTCATGATCCACCCGTCTCAGCCTCCCAAAGTGCTAGGATTATAGACTTGAGCCACTGCTCCTGGCCTATTTTTTTTTGTATTTTTAGTAGAGACAGGGTTTCACCAATTGGCCAGGCTGGTTTCAAACTCCTGACCTCATGATCCACCCACCTCGGCCTCCCAAAGTGCTGGGATTACAGGCGTGAACTACCGCACCTGGCCACCAGATTTTTTTTTTTTTTTTTTTTTGAGATGGAGTCTTGCTCTGTCACTAGGCTGGAGTTCAGTGGTGCTGTCTCACTTCACTGCAACCTCCGCTTCCCACGTTCAAGTGATTCTCCTGCCTCAGCCTCCCGAATAGCTGGGAAAGCTACATTTTTGTTTTTTAGTAGAGATAAGGGTTTCCACTGTGTTGATTCAGCTCTGGGCATAATCTCTTGACCTTCGTGACCACCCACCTTGGCTCCAAAGCTGGATTACAGGAGTGAGCCAACTGGTCCAAGCAGATTTGTAGTTTTTTTTTTTTTTTTTTTTTTTTTGAGAGGGATCTCGCTCGCGCTCAGGCTGGAGGCAGTGCGGATCTCAGCTCACTGCAAAGCTGCGCTCCCCGGGTTCACGCCAATTCTCCTCTTTAGCCTCCTGGAGTAGCTGGAACTACGGAGCCGCCCGCCACCTCAGCCGGCTAGTTTTGTATTTTTTTCTTAGTAGAGACGGGTTTCACTGTGTTAGCCAGGATGGTCTCGATCTGTGACCTCGGATCTGGCCGTCTGGCCCCAAAGTGCTGGGATTACAGCTTGAGCCCGCGTCCTGCCGTCAGATTGTATTTTTAAACCAGCTCATTTGTAAAGTCCTAGTTCCTATTATGCTTGTACTTTGGAATATGAAGATAGACTCAAAGCTCATTACTATTTTTCCTAGCAGCGTTGGGTGAACCAGTTAATCTCTTAACACCTTGTATTCTTTAATGTTAGAAGGAGAAAACAAGTACCACCTCAGAAGATAATAAGGGGCAAATGAGGGTATTTGTGAATATATTCTTGCTAACTATAAACAAATACACATATAATTAATGAACATATATATGATTTATTTTATAACTTAAAAATACTTTTAAAGAAGAGGACCTTGCGGCGCGGTGCGGCTCAAGTCTGTAAATCCAGCACTTTGGAGGCCGAGACGGGCGGATCACGAATCATGGAGATCGAGACCATCCTGGCAACATGGTAAACCCCGTCTCTACTAAAAATACAAAAAAAACTAGCCGGCGAGTAGCGGCGCGTAGTCCAGCTACTGGGAGCTGAGCAGGAGAATGCCTAAACCAGGAGCGAGTGCAGTGAGCTGAATCCGGCACTGCGACTTCCCTGCGGCGCAGAGCCAGGATCCGTCTCAAAAAAAAAAAAAAAAAAAAAAAAAGAAGAGATCTTTGTAGTATATAGTATTGGCAGGAGAGAGGGCAGAGGTTGGGTTGCTTTTATCATTACCTATATTCTGTTGTATTTTGTAGTCAGTTCCACACAGTAGTAAGACTCCCTCAGCATGAGGGAGTAGGATAAGCAGTTAGATTAGCCAGGTGGGTATGAGGCAAGAAGAAGTGGCGAGTCCAGCATGCAGCCAGAGAAAAGGCAGGATAGGCAAGAATTAGGTAAGATCCCTGGTGGGGTGGGTTAAGGATGGGTCATAGGGAGCCAAGGAGAAGCTCTGACAAAAGCTTCAGGAGCCTTCACCAATTGTTCCATTAATGAATAGACAACACTCTGATAATACATATATATTTTTCACTAAGTGATTTCATCCTGGGGTATGTTTACAAAATTCTAGGTTGTTTTAGTAGGAAGATGACAAATTGTTTCCCACCTGTGGGTTTTGCTTCATGCCAGCCTTGCTTGATTTTGCCTGGCTTTATTCTGTGAACAGAAAGGAGGTTGGAATTCTGAAAAGTTGCTTTAGCCAAATCCTGTGAACAAAGGAGGCCTTGTTCAGGGTTATGCACGTCAGCTTTTGGAGGAATTTAATTCATCAACTCAGATCTCTGCTTTTCAAGTTGTTGCTCTAGCTAGCATTGTGTTTCCCTGTGTCTGTGATGGAGCAAGTCTTATGTAGGAGCAGGCACTGCTAGTTTACCTTGCCGAGGCCTGTGCCCAGCTCTAGTTACACCACTGAGTTCAGCCTGGGCAGATCCAGGCCCTAGCGGTCCTGAATGGGCACCAGCAATGCACCAAAAAGAGGAAGGCTCGTTGTATTAATGTGCTTGGTTCATTCGTGGCCACATGGATGCTGTACTGACACAAAATTCAGGAATTGGGAATGATAGCTTCGTTCCTGTCAGTTGCCTCCCCACCTGCAACTGAAATTTCCTGAGATGTTACCAGTGTTGACTAGTTTGGATCTTGGACTACTGGGAGTGAGACCGGGAGCACATAAACCATTCCTGAAACCTGCTCCCTGCTGGTAGGTTTATTTCCCCTGGAGACGGGTAACATTGAGCCCTGAAAGGTGGTTTGAAAAAGTTACTGTTTTGTTATGCTGAATGACATTCTAGACCCTGGGAAGACTTGTGGGAAATTTCTTAGGGCCTGGGGGATTCCAGCTCCATGTGGGGAGAAGTTGTATGCCGTATGTGTTGCCCTGTAATGCTGGGCAACCGATGGCATTATGCTACCAGCGTGAACGTGTGGCTGCCGTTTTCTTCATTTTTGTCTCATTCTGTTTCCCTTGACAGGGCAATTTGGTTTTGATGCTGTGCCAGAAATCTTCTGACAATGAGTTATTGGAACTTGGAAAAAAAGAACTGTGTGCAGTACCGCAGGCATTTTCTGGTGGACAACAGTGTGTTTCATGGTAAGCTGTCTCTTGTATTTATATAGTTGGATCTTTTATTTTGTTTCTGACAGGACTTTTATTCTAGCACTCTAGATGCAAATATGGTATAATTGTTGGATGGAACCAAGGCTTGAGTTAACTTGTTTATGAATAATTACCCAAGAAGTCCCATTGCACTTACTATCTCCAGTTGTAAGCAATGGGCCCCACCTCAACAACTACAATAGTGTTCTCTCTCTCTACTTGGTGGGGTAGCTGGTACCAGTGCCTTCCCTCTTCTACCACACTGTCAACTCCAGTGATATCCCTTTCTGATGTTTGTAATTATTTTGGGTGAGGGCCATATATTGTTCAGTTAATATTTCTGGATCACCAGTCAATGCTTATTACTAGCAGAACGTAGCCTTCCAAACTGAGATGTTAGAGGGTGCTTGTGGCCATCTGCTTTAGACACTTATTGAAGAGAAGTCCACCCAGTTTTATTGCTGTCCTTTAGGGCTTTAAGACTTACCTGTATATTATGTCCCATATAAAAACAGAACAGAACAGTTTGCAGTCCTAAACTGTTACTATCAGGGTAGAGGACTGCTGCTGTGAATCAGAGAGGAATCAGTATTAGTCATTTTCATGGCAAACTAAGACAAATTGCCTTTACCCTGCTGGTATCTGTTTGTTTGTGGTATACAGTCAGGGATAAGCTCTGTCAATCCTGCTGTCAAGATACCCTAGGGTGAAACCGGTTTAAAAGCCAAAGACTTATGTGGTGCCAGAATTTTTGGAGTAATCTCCATCAGAGGCCCGTGGAACTGTAGAGGGAAGAGACAGATTTCAGGGGCAGTGGAGTGGTCTTTAACAGAATCCTGTAATCTAAGCTGCTTTCACCTTTCTAAGATTGGTTGTTCTGAAGTCTTCCCCAATTTGATGACAGACTTAATGTTTATTATTGCTTTAAACTAAGTTTAAGATAACACATTTAACCTTACTTTATTAAGCACTTTAGTGTTTATAGTGTTTTTTCAACATTCATTATACCACCTCAGTAAAAGGCCTCATAGAGAATGACTTCATTTTACAGATGAAGAGAAACAGATGAAATAACTGCCCAAGTTGATGTAACTAATTAGGTATTAGCAAGGTCAGCATGAAAATTTCTGCCTCCACCTTTCCAGGTTGATTCTCTTGACATTCCAGTGGTGAAATGCCCTCAGCAGAGGAGACGTGGCAATGGCGACTTGACACTGTGGCACTGAGGTTCTGTGTTGCTTTTCTCTGAGCCTTAGCCAAGGGTCCTGTTCATTGCTTTATCTCTCATGCAGTGTTTCATTTATGTATTTTTCTGTTGCAAATTTATTTGTATTAAAAAAGAGTAAACATGATAATAGAAGAATCACGGGAGTTAGAAGAACTAGGCTTATTTTTTTCAAGCTTTATTTTGTGCCAGTTTTTAAAGAGTTTAGATTTAAGTGCCTTAAACTCATTATTATTTTCATTATTTTAGAATACCTTTATTCAGAGATCTCAAAGGGTATAATGATTTAAAAAATTTTCTATGTATTTTTATAGTCATATTACCAATTAGTTTATTACTATATTGCAGATATTTATGCTAAGGGCTTGATGAACATTAACATTGTCATACTGGATCCTTTCAAGGACTTTGCCATAGCTATTATTCAACCAATTTTATGAACAGGGGAACTAAAGCTTTTGGAGATTGTGAAATGGTGACCTAAAATTCAAATCCTGATCTGCCTAATTCCAACACCTCACTCTTTTTTCTTCTTTCAGGCTGCCATCTCCATTTTAATAAAAAAAATTAACATTCTGAGGCTTAAGTTCTATATACCAGTATTTACTGTGTTACTGATTAGCAGTGTATGATGTTGGACAAGTTATACAATCTTTCAGGAACTCAGTTCTCTTTTCTGTGAAATGAGCATGCTGGTCTCAATGATTTTTGAGGCTGTTTCCATAGAAGTTCTAAACTCAGATTCCACTGAAGTATTTCTTTCTTTTTTTTTTTTTTGAGGCGGAGTCTTGCTCTGTCGCCCGGACTGGAGTGCAGTGGCCGGATCTCAGCTCACTGCAAGCTCCGCCTCCCGGGTTCACGCCATTCTCCTGCCTCAGCCTCCCGAGGAGCTGGGACTACAGGCGCCCGCCACCTCGCCCAGCTAGTTTTGTATTTTTTTTTAGTAGAGACGGGGTTTCACCGTGTTAGCCAGGATGGTCTCGATCTCCTGACCTCGTGATCCGCCCGTCTCGGCCTCCCAAAGTGCTGGGATTACAGGCTGGGATTACAGGCTTGAGCCACCGCGCCCGGCCGACCCACTGAAGTATTTCTGAGAATTACAATTACTGTATTGTCTGAGCTCCCTTTTCACTAAACACAAGATACACAAGGGGGCAGTATAATACTTAAAATATGAATTGGTTACTTCTTAACATTCGAGAATTACTCTTTCGAAAGGGTTTAAGAGATATTAAATCCTCCCAAGATTAAAAGAATCAAAGCCGATTAGAACAATGATTCTATTCATTTATAATACAGCAATAAATTTATATATTTCTGATAGTGTAAAATATCATTTTGGATTTCCTTGCCTCAGGATATGTTGTAATTCAGGAAATAAAGATGCCTTTTGCTCTTCTTCTATCTCTGCTGAAAAAGAATCTGTTAACATAGGAACTTGCTTAACTTAAGGAAGAATTGTGAGAAGTCTTGGGATATTTTAAACCAAGGGAGCTCTGGTGATAATGTCTTTGTAGAGGCTTTCAGAACATTTCTGAGAAAAGAAAGGGGACAGGACATGTTGAGTAGGAAATGTCAGATTTCTCTTGGGCTTCTTGAACATTTACTGACCACGCTTTTGCTTATTCACTTTGGCTTCTCCTTGTTTTTGTTGATAACTCTCCTTACATAACCAAATCAACCAAAACAAAAAGAAACAAAACTTCTTCCATAAACAGGAAAGAACCATTTCCCGTGTAGAATAATAGACTTTTGGAATAAGCATACTTGGATGTGCAAATGATGCCAGCCAGGTTCTTTTTCTACAGACAGACTTCAGCAGTGTTGCCAGGATAAAAGAGCTACATTAAAATGAGAACTCTAAAATGGTCAATAGCAGCAAAATAAAATGTAACATTTGTGTAGTTTCACAGTTCATAAAGCATATTCATAGCCTCATTTTCTGATTATAGAGGTGGTATATTCTCACTGGAAACAATTTAGAGTATTACCCACAATCCCAGAACCCAAAGAGAAAGAGACTATTAAACCTACTATTAAGAGTTCGGTTATGTCTGGTCTTTTATCTACTTACTATTTCATCTTCACATTTCTGAGGCAGAAATGAAATATTGGAAAGGTTGGGAAATAGTGCTTAACGGAAATGAACTGGTTGGTTGAATTGACTTCTATGTCCAATGATGAGCGAAACCTTGTTAGGAATGATGAATTTTTCTATTTCCCTCTTGTCTGTCTTTTGCCTGAATTTTTGGAAAAACCCAAAGGAATTTGCACCTATTAGAGAAACTAATCTCCGGGATCTTCCCCTACTTGACTTTTAGTCTTCTGATATGTTTGCAATAGAAAAAAATCTTGAGCAAAGAATGTTTGGTGCCATATGAACCTTGCCTTAATGGCTTATACCTTCATGATTTATCCTGATTTGAAAATTGCCTGTATCTTCAGCTGCTTCTCTTGCTTTCAGTGAATTGCAGTATTTTTTTTTCTGACCTGGGATGCAGTCTTGATTATTAACCAGTGATCAGTGTATTTGCAATTAATATTCACATGCAATTTCTTATGCACATAAGCCTTTCCAAACAATTGAGCTCCTTAATAAGTGACTTGATGTTTGTTTTCACGTACTGCTAGTTGTAATTGTACTATTGGAAAAAGTATTAATTGCTTTCCCGTAAGTTATTAGGGTATCATCTCAACTTCTTATAGGAAAATTTACTTTTGTTGCCATCATGTTGTTAAACGAATATTTCTGAATAACCATTACAAATCTAGACTAGAAACATTTTGGACTGAATTAGGAGTATCTCTTACTATCTGGGGATAAAATTAAGGGTAATTCTCTTATTAAATATTTATGCAGTATGCCTTTTCAAGAAGTTGCCCTATATATATATATGTTAATACTTTTACTTTGCCTCAGAACTACATTTTAAGAAAACTAATTGACTTAGTTAATTAATTAAATGATTACTTTTTATCCAGCCTCCCCTTCCTGACCACAGACCTAGTTGGTGATGTGAGGGTAGAAACTTGACCGCTAGTCTGTAAAGGAAAGTAGGCTGAAATGGGATCCTGAAGACTAGTACTAATCCAAGTTTAACACCTAACTTGTGTAGCCTCATGTCACTTCTGGGGCCGCCAGTTTCCCTGTCTTTCAAGTGCTTTACAATTGTGCCAGATTGTAAAGTTCCCTTGTAGCAGCAAGGTGTGAGGTCTCTGTGTAGTCAAACATCAAGATAGGTGTATGATAGATGGAAGTGTTCTTCAGACCGGGGGTATGAGAATGAAAGGCTGGCAAGATGGCATTGAAGAGAGGATAAGATTTCTTTTTGGACTGTAAACTTTGTAGTTAGTGTTGCACTGGCAAAATGCTGCATTTCCCTTAGGGGAGAGAGGTGTGTGTGTGTGTGTGTGTGTGTGTGTGTGTGTGTGTGAATGGTCACAGGTTTCTCCTGGCCATGGAGAGACCAATATCTAGGACTGACACACAAGCTTTCGGGACAAATGTGATTATATTAAACAATGAAGAGTGAAAAGCTCTCCCTCACTGGAGTTCCATCTGCACTGGAAGAAAAGAGAAGAATGCCAGATTCTGACTGGTAAATATGCAAGGAGAATGAAATTATGCAAAAGTGAATTAGGGTTCCAATTGATTTCAGCCAGTTTATTAGACTTTGGCAGCCTGCCTGCTTTCGGTTTGTGGGGCATCACTAGATTTTATGTTAGAGTGGCATTTCTTTACTGAATCAAAGCCTAGCTTTTCCAGCCATAACTTTATAAGCATCCTTTTCTAGGTCCAGAAAATACTTGTGCACATAGAATTCCTATTAATGCAATGACAATCAAGATTTCATGAACATTATTAAGATTAAAAGTATCAGGCTGGGCGCAGTGGTTCATGCCTGTAATCCCAGGCTGGGCGCAGTGGTTCACGCCTGTAATCCCAGCACTCTGGGAGGCCAAGACAGGTGGATAACCTGAGGTCAGGAGTTCGAGACCAGCCTGGCCAACATGGCGAAACCGTCTCTATTAAAAATACAAAAAATTAGCTGGGTGTGGGGGTGGGCGCTTGTAATCCCAGCTACTCGGGAGGCCGAGGAAGGAGAGTCACTTGAACCTGGGAGGTGGAGGTTGCAGCAAGCCGAGATGGCGCCACTGCACTCCAGGATGGGCAACAAGAGCAAAACTCTGTCTCAAAAAAAAAAAAAGATAAAAGATTAAAAGTATTATCATTAAATTATTAGAGAGGACAAGGGAAAATTTCAAAGACAAATTGAAGAGGAAGAGTTAAAAAAAAAAAAATAGAAGATAGGCCTTAAGGGAGAAAATATATTTGAATCATTTAAGTTTTATAAATTATAATAGAACTAATTCTGGAAGCAGCATTGCCCAGTAGATTTCTTTTATTGGCCGATGGCCACTGAAGCAGAAAGCATCAGGGCAGGTATCCTTTCAGGCCTATGATGTTCAGGTGCATCTTGCAGGTGGTGAAGATTTAGACAGAGGGAGGCATGGCCTGACCCAGGTGTGACACTTTGTAGGGGCTCCCACTGGCTGAGTTACTCTGGGTGAGTTGTTCTCTTTGGGACTAAGTTTTCCGTATCAGCAAAATGCTGGCATTTAGGGAAAATGACCTCTAAGTTTCTAAGTGCTAACATTTTAAGAAATGCGAGATTGTCTACCTCCCTTACTCACCCTACTTTTAAACAGAGACTAATTGGAGAATTTGCTATGAGTTAACTGACCACATTGATTTATCTCCTTTTCTTCTTCCCCTGTCTGAAGGAAATCACAGCCATCCATTTAGGCCTTACAAAAGAGGATATTTATGTCTAGTTTAGAACACAAAGGAAACAACCTTTAATGTGAGCTGGTATGAAATATACTTGTTCTATGACCTTTTGGGAACATATGCTCTTCTTTGATGTCTTGGAGATATAAAAATTCTCAATGAAAGCCTCTCAGTGAATGCTACTTATTTATATTTTAAAATCTAAAGTTCTTTCCTTTTTTTGGTCTTTCTTTATGATGAGCATTCCATTTGTAACTGGTTTATTGAGCATTTTCAACTTAGTGCAGCATATATGCTTCAGTGAATGCTTCGGAAAATACTTTGTCCCATTGTAGCATCTTGGGTAGATTCTATTACTTTCTGGCTAATTTTGGCAATTAAGTGTCCAGTCCATTTTAAAATTTCAATCTCAGATTCATTAAGCCCCCTTACGCCCTGACCTGGCTGTTGGTGGTTGAAGGTGGGGGTGCCTCTGTCTCTGCTATACTCCTTCCCCTTGAAGGAGAATTCAAGGCCCTGTTCCACAGATTTTGGTACAAGGAAGAGAGCAGGGGCCTTTTGTCCCACATGTCCCTGTTGTATGTCAGCAGCAATGAGGTGATCCAGACTCCCTCTGCTTCCATCATCTGTAGATTCTCAGTTTTATCCTGGCTCCCTCTGTTACCAAGGACCCTCCAGAGAGGACCTGCCATCTTGCTTCAGCCTCATGCCTTCTCTGCTGTCAATTTCCTCTGGCTGGAGCACAGCTTCCTGTGCCCCTGAGGACACTGGGGCAACTGTCTGGCTCCTGCCCTTTCTCTTCTCCGTATTTCTTCATGTGGAGCTCTACAGACTGGAAGGGCTTGAAAGATGGAATGGGGTGTGAAGTTGCCCCTTGCTCTTCTCAGACCTACTGACGACAGTCTCTTCTCACACTGTGCGGGCTGCTCCCATACGTTACCAACTTAGGCAATCTCTAAGTCATTCTTTCATAGCTCTTCCCGTGCTTGTTTCTGGTGTGAGGGGTATTTCCTCCAGTTTCACTCCTCAGAGTGCCATCTCTGCCACCCTGGGCATTGAGGATATTATACACCTAACAATGGCTCAGGTAACGTGATTTTGTTGGATGAAATCCCAGCCCCCCCAACCACTGACAGCTCTCCTTGGACTCCTAGAGCCACTCTAGGCACGTCCTTGTTCACTAATATTTTAGATTAGGGCGACTTAATTTCCCTAAAGCTACTGGTGTTCTTTATTCTGTTTGCTCTTTGCAACATTATGTAGCTGGATTAATCAGACCCAAGCAATGATCTATATGTATAAAAATCCATGTTGAGGTATATCAGCCTCTATTCCTCATCGGGAATCTAATTCAGTGAAGGAATTTTTCTGGATAACTGAACCCACTGTGATCTCTCTGTCATGCTTTCTATGCAAGGTCATTTATGTTCTGCAACCATGGAGGGGATGAAAAGGTGCTCTTTAAATGGCAAATTGGAGATCTGGATGTATGGGAAGCCCAGGTGGATGAGAAATGACAGTGTTCTTTCTTCGAAGTTTTAGCTTTCAATTTTCTGAAACAAGCCTATTGCTGCCAAGTTAACGTCTTGGATGGCCTTTTCCATGAGACTCTCAAACTCTCTCTTAAACCTTTGGCCATTGAGAGTCCAGCCAGGCAGAAAGGCCCTTGATTGTTTTATTCCTTTATGCTTGGGAATACCAATTTTCTAACTGGCAATTGGAATTCGTAATTTTCTAATTACTCAATTAGAAAGAAGAAATAATGTGTATAATAAACTATCATTTTTTCCTTCAGATTTGCAGACTTTTCATATTTTAAGTGGTTACTTATGAGAATTATTTCCCCTTAGACCTGTGTTACAAATTTAAGCCTTTGTTCTTGAAGCTGCATTTCCATAATTAGAATTAGTTTTCCTCTGCTCTCTCATTTTCCCAATTGTCTTTCCCACTCTGTTTCTAATGTATGCACAGAAATTGATGGGAGGATGAAAAATCTTTCCGTGAGTAGATTCAGAGTTCTTCTAGGGCAACATAATTGTTTAATTTAGATATAGAAAAGATCTAGAATTTTTTTCTTGGATCTAGTAATAATTAGTGATTGTATTTGTAATCATGAAACCCTCCAGTCTCCCATCTATCAAAAGAAAGTTGAAAAACTGCAGTTTGTTCCTTCTTACCATGTGGATGAAGTCATCCCCATAGAGATCTGTGACATGTTTTATATTTTCTTAGGCTCATTCCTTTCAGCAAATATGTTTGGGGTTATTTCAAGTGCAAATTGTTGGTTTCAAAGGAATATCCAGATTTTTAATTTAAAGCCTCTAGCCTAGTGTGGAGTGGCTTCACCTACTCCCACAGCTTCAGTTCCCATGTCTTTGCTAACTCCAAAAGTGTGTTCATGGCTTTAACCTTCCCTCTATGCTGAATACTCAGATGTCCATCTGCCTACCTGATGGTTCCACAGATGCTCTCCAGGTCCTCAGAGTTAACATGTGTGGAGCAGAATTCCTTCCTGCCCTGGTACCCATCTGCCTTGCCAACCTTATTTCACCCTTCCCCTTCCCTACTCCCCAGCAACACTGACCTTTGCATTCCTTGCCCACATAACTCACTGCTTCTTCACTTAGCCAACTTCGAACACATCCTTTCAATCCCAGAGTAAAAGTCTCCTCAGCAGAGAAGACTCTTTTGATTTCTCAGACCAGGTCAGGCCCTGCTTTATGATTTCCTGTCATTGTGCATTGCTGCTTCATTTTGCTGCTTCATTGTGTTATCATTACTGTAATAAAACTATTAATTGTGTGATTACTAGTTTCATTTCTGTCTCTCCAACCCGACGTCCAGGAGATCAGAGACTGTTCTGACTTGTATCTGCAGCACACAGTGCAATGCATTGCATATAGTAGGTGCTCAATAAAATATTGCTGAATGACTTTCTATATTTTATTTAATAGGGGAGAAAGGCCAGGCACGGTGGCTCATGCCTGTAATCCCAGCACTTTGGGAGGCCAAGGCGGGCGGATTACGAGGTCAGGAGATCGAGACCATCCTGGCTAATGCGGTGAAACACTGTCTGTACTAAAAAAATACAAAAAAAAAAAAAAAATTAGCTGGGCGTGGTGGCGGGCACTTGTAGTCCCAGCTACTCTGGAGGCTGAGGCAGGAGAATAGCGTGAAGCTGGGAGGTGGAGCTTGCAGTGAGCCAAGATTGTGCCACTGCACTCCAGCCTGGGCGACTGAGCGAGACTCCGTCTCAAAAAAAAAAAAAGGGAAATAATAATAATAAGGGAGATAAGAGTGGTTTCACTATTTTTGTACTCTCTGTTGAGTTTGGTGTTTAATCTTTGTGCTGTGAAATGCATCAATTCTCTGACTGTAAACTCTCTCCTTGCCTTTACTCAGAATTTTGCCATAGGAAAGCCGGAAAAAAAAAATACTCATATACCATCCTTGCTGAGATGAAGAAGGAAAAGAAGACCATTGAGAATCCAAGTGTGCCTTAGAAAATATTATGTATTACAAATGCATACTGCCTTGAAATGAGCAAGGACAAAGCCATTTCTTTAAAAGAATTTCTTAAAGTAGTTTCAAAAGGCTTTTAGAGTTCATTGTAGATGTTCCATGTTGGTTATACATATATATGTATTTTATCTGACTCTGAAACTGAAGATTTCTGTCTTTAAAATAGCACTATTAGTAAAGTTGTTTAATTGCAGTTGTTTGCATACTATTAAAATTCTCTGCTGCTTGTGTCTGAAAATCTCCAGTCCAGAAGTAAGTGTTGTCTGTGGGGTAATTGTTACTGCAGAGAGCACGGAATAGACCTGCATCAAAAAACAAACAAAACAAAACAAAACAAAACAAACGAAAAAAAAAGCACTAGTTTTCTCAGTAAGAGAGGAGGAAAGGAGGCCTGGGGCGGGGGTACATGAGGAGAATAATCAAACAGTATAGGACTTCTTTAAAAGTTAAGAAGATGCACTTTTATTTCAGCTTTACACACAAGAAAAATGGTCAGCACCTAGGCCTTTCCTCTGAGAATCTCAGGCATTATGAGAGTACATTCCTGACTTATAGGTAGCAAGATCACTCTGAGAAGTAAATACCTCTCTGGGTAGGATAAATACAGAATCTGTGAAAATGTTTTTGTCTGTTTGTCAGCATATGTGACTGACATATATAAGTGTTTTTAGAATTTCTTCCATTGAAATGTAAAGGATGGTGGCTTATGCTCAATTAAAAGGAAGAGCAGGGAACACATTTATTATTTAGTGTCCTAGTTTTACTCCCTGCCAACTTGAAATTGAGCATCAATGCATTTCTACAAATGACCATTCTTTGAAATTGTGCCAATGTAAGAATTTCACGGTATTATGTTTTAAGCTAAGTAGAAGCTCATCATCTCTAGATGTGGAGACTTGTAAGTAATTAATGCTTTAAATCAATGGTTCCCAGCCTTGGCTGTGCATTGGAATCGCCTGGGGATAAAACAAAACAAAATAAAACAAACTATGTCCTGGGTGTCAGCTCAGAAGCTCTGATTTTTTGGTCTAGGGTGTGGCCAGGGTATGGGAAAATTGTTGGAACTCTTCATGTGATTCTAATGGGCAGCCAATTAGATTTTGGTGGGTTGAAAACCCCAGACTTAGGGTGACCAATACGTATTTTCTCAACAGAACTATTGAATTCATGAATTTGATAATGGTTATTTTCTGTGATGATAGTCTATTTTATACTGAATCTTGAAGGGTAGGGAAGGGGGAGCATTAAAAAAGAAGGACATGGATAGAAATACAGTATTTGAATATAAATTAAGCAGGAAAATATAGAAGAGTCATCTATGCTTGGGAATTTGTAGCTGCTGTTTTTCTTTTCTTTTCTTTCTTTTTTTTTTTTTTTTTTGAGACAGAGTTTCGCTTTTGTGGCCCAAGCTGGAGTGCGATGGTACCATCGTGGCTCACTGAAACCCCTGCCTCCTGGATTTAAGTGATTCCCCTGCCTCAGCCTCCCGAGTAGCTGGGATTACAGGTGCACACCACCATGCCTGACTAATTTTTGTATTTTTAGTGGAGACGGGGTTTCACCATATTGGCCAGGTTGGTCTCGAACTCATGACCCCAGGTGATCCACCCTCCTTGGCCTCCCAAAGTGCTGGGATTACAGGTGTGAGCCACCACACCTGGCTGCTGCTGTTTTTCTTTAAAAATATTTTTTCACTTTATTTTTTCTGATGGTAGCAACACAGGTTCATTGTAGAAAATTTGGAAAGCATAGAAAAGAGTAAAGATGGAAAAAATAGTCTATAATCTCAATAATGTGTTTTAAGTCTGTGCTTTCTTAAAATGATTTAAAAATCATTGACTAAGTAGTGATTCTCAAATCTGGTTATACATTTGAATCTGCTAGGGTGCTTTTTAAAAAATGCTGATGATTGGAAGGACTAATATTATCCTTATTTTGCTAATGAGGAGAATGAGGCTCTGATAACCACAGGCAGCTATGGGAAAGAGTACGAAAAGCAAGGTATTCCCAAGAAGCAGGCAACAGCACGGAACAAGATGTTGCTGTGGTAAGCACCCAGCTACCAAGTTAAAACAAAACAAAACAAAACAAAACAAAACAAAACAAAACAAAACAATGATGGTTGGACTCAACCCAAGCCCAATTAAATCATCTCTGGAACATGGGACTCAAATGTTGCCATCCATCCATTCATTTATTCATTCTTTATCTGTATATTTATCTATCTTCAGGTGATTTTGATGACATGGGAGGGATAAAAATCACTGCATTAAAGCTGTTGGTTGACCAAAGTATTGATTTCATCAGTACACACAGTTGGGTATGAGTTTACTGATTTAATACAGCATATAATTGTATACTAGTTTGGGCAAAAGTGGTACATGAAAATCTTTATAGACTATTTGCAGAGAGGAAGGGGGAAGTGATATGCTAACCTTTATATGGTTATTTTCGTCTTTTGTAACAAATTTATTTCATATTCCCTTTAATATACTTTCCTAGTGTCCTTAAAATGTGATTTGTCTTAACTTTACTACCAATATATCTGTTACATGATACAAAGATATACCTTTGAGCACTATTTTTTTTTTTTTTTTTGAGACGGAGTTTCGCTCTGTCACCAGGCTAGAGTGCAGTGGCACAATCTCGGCTCACTGCAACCTCCACCTCCTGAGTTCAAGCGATTCTTTGAGCACTAATTGACCTCACAATGTTGTACACAGTCTTCTGATGATAAGCAGAAATACTTTGGGAAGGTCCTTAACAACAGATGACAAAGAACATATTAATAGTATTTTGTTTTGATTAATCTGTAATGAGAAGTACACAGTTCACAGTAGGATAATTTGAAGAACTGGTACAGAAAGAAATAGGAAATACGGGAATTGAGATAACAATGTCATCATTTGGAGTATATCAGATGCAACCTTGAGTATTAACTAGAATTGTGTTTATTTGTCTACTTTGGAAAACTAAGTGGTATCCAGAGACTTAGAGACCCATGTGCATTTTATTGTGGAATGCAAGCTGTGTCAGTCCCTGTAGACATCTGCTCTATCTCCCTTATGCTACATGTGAGAAAACTGATCCTCAGGTTCTCTGTGTTATTCCTAGAAGCCTCAGAGTTGTGAAGAAGAAACCTTGCCTTCTCAGATCACTCTTATTTTGCATGATATCTCCGGCTTTGCACATAGGATCTTAAGGGGAACACAAAGAGGAATTTGAGACTGTTGTTACTGTAACTGAGTTTAGACCTTGTCTGGAGGAATTGGTGGACTCTATGTTAGAATATTCCTGAGGGATCATTAGGAAATGTTAGGGTTGATGCTAAATCAAGGTTGTCATTGGAGTAGCATTACCTCTTTTAAGTATCTCAACAAGACTGTTTTACAGATGAAACTCATAGAAATCACAATTTGCCACAAATCACATTGTTAGATTATGGAGTTCAAACCCAGGTTTGTCAGACTCTCAAATCCAGGGTTTTTCCACTATTGTGACACAGCAATGCATTACATAAACTTGTTTCTTTTAAAGCTGCTGAGACTGTGGGTTTGTGTTTTACAAGAGCTGTAACACCCTTTCTTTAGAGGCTACTAGAGAACTTCTAGAGACACTGTGTGAGTTGCCCTTAGGCTGAGTGTGGGGAGGGGGCTGAGGAACTAGGGGTGAGGGCTAAGAGTTGGTGTTTACTGGAGTGGTCCCTAGGAGCTTGTTAAAACTGCAGACTCTCAACCCCACCAGGGACCTTCTGAGCTGGAATCTGCATTTTAACAAGGTCCTCAGATGATTAAGTATGAGCAGCTTTGCTTTAGGAGACCACTGGGCTTGGGTATAAGTCCTCTGGAGTGAGGAATTTGTCCTATTCTCCAAGGAGCAGATGGAAGAAGGATGGGTGTGAGGGAGAAGAGAACTGTTTTTCATCATACAAAGCATTGAGAGGTTGGAAACTTGTGTGTAAGGAGAACAGATAATGACAAAGACCCCCAGCAGTATCCTGATACTCAGACTCCCAAGGAGGAAACGTGAGGGCTATGAATCGGCAGGTAATTTTCTGTGTACAGTGGGCTTAAAAAGTTGAATCTCTGTGTCTAAAGCACATGAAGATATAGTCAAGGATATAAGTAATACCCTGATCTATGATAGCAAGGACTGGGGGAGCCCTCTGACTAAGGAATTCTGAACAAAACCCATAGCCAGGCTTCAGGACACTTATGACATTTTTGTAAACATTATGCTAGATACTCTATGTAGATATGCATATACATTTGTGCATCCTCTTCCTTTGAACAAAGTCCTTAGCTTTCATTATATTTCAGAATAATCTGTTATTCTTTACTCTTTTTGCGAATTATAAACCCCTGAGTAAAACCACTTTCCTTTTATAGATGAGAAGGTAAGTGACTAGTACATATTGATAGCAACCAGCTAGTGGCAGAGTTAATTCTAAGGTAAAAGTTTTTTCTGTCAACACTTTAAATATGTCATGCCACCCTCTTCTGGCTTGTAAAGTTCCCACTGAAAAGTCTGCTGCCAGATGTATTGGCGCTCCATTGTATGTTATTTTCTTTCTTTTTTCTTTCTCTTGCTGCTTTTAGGATCCTTTCTTCATCCTTGACCTTTGGGAGTCTGATTATTAAATGCCTTGAGATAGTCTTATTTGGGTTAAATCTGCTTTGTGTTCTTTAACCTTCTTGTACTTGAATGTTGATATCTTTTCCTAGGTTTGGGAATTTCTCTGATATTATCTCTTTGAATAAACTTTCTACTTCTGTCTCTCTCTCTACTTCCTCTCTAAGGCCAATAACTTTTAGATTTGCCCTTCTAAGGCTATTTTTTAGATCCTGTAGGTATGCTTCATTGTTTTTTATTCTTTTTTTCTGTTTTTCTCCTCTGACTACGTATTTTCAAATAGACTGTCTTTAAGTTCATTAATCCTTTCTTCTGCTTGATCAATTCTGCTGTTAAAAGATTCTTCATCATGCCAATTGTATTTTTCAACTCTAGAATTTCTGCTGGTTCTATTTAATTATTTCAACCTCCTTTTAAAGTATTATCTGATAGAATTCTGAATTCCTTCTCTGTGTTATCTTGAATTTCTTTGACTTTCCCTCAAAAGAGCCATTTTGAATTCTCTGTCTGAAAGGTCATATATCTCTGTTTCTCCAGAATTGGTCCGTGGTGACTTATTTAGTTTATTTTGTAAGGTCATGTTTTCCTGGATGGTGCTGGTGCTGGTGCTGGTAGATGTTCTTTGGTGTTTGGGCATTGAAGAGTTAGGTGTTTATTGTAGTCTTCACAGTCTAAACTTGTTTGTGTGTGTTTTTCTTGGGAAGACTTTCAGGTATTAAAAGAGACTTGGGTCCCAAGTCCAATAATGCTGTGGTTTTTTTCAGACTCATAGAGTTATCACCTTGGTGGTCTTAGATAAGATCTAGAAGAATTTTCTAGATTACCAGGCAGACTCCGGTTCTTTTTCCCTTACTTTCCCCAAACATAGGGGTTTCTCTTTTCTTTGCTGAGCCACCGGGGAGCTGGGAGGGTGGTGATGCAAGCACCCCTGTAACCACAACCACTGGGACTGTGCTGGGTCAGACCTGAAGCCAGCATAGCACTGGGCCTTGCCCTAGGCCATTCCCTTCAGGATGGCAAGATCCCCCCGCCCCAGGCCTGTCCAGCGATGCTGTCTGGGAGCCAAGGACTGGAGTAAAACACTTTAGCAAGTTATCTGATGTTCTATTCTACAGCAGCTAAGCTGGCACTCAGGTCACAATACAAAGTCCTTCCTGCTCGTCCTTCTCCTTTCCACAGGCAGAGGAGCCTTTTTCTGTGGCCACCACTACCACTGGTCCATGGGGGCTTTCTGCTAGGCCCCTGCCCATGTTCACTTAAAGTCCAAGGGCTCTTCCATCAGCTGTGGTGGATGCTGACAGGCCTGGGACTCACCCTTCAAGGCAGTGGACTCCCTTCTGGCCCAGGGCAGGTCTGGAAATGCTGTCCAAGAGCCTAGGCCTGGACTCAGGGACCCTAAGCACCTGTTTTTTGCTCTACTCCACTGTGGCTGAGCTGTTACCTGATTTTTGGTTCTTGTGATGGTGCTTTTTTTGTGTGCAGATAGCTGTTAAAATTGAGTGTCCCAGCAGTGGGGATGAATGGTGTAGGGTTCTGTTCTGCCATCTTGCTCCTGGGGTTAATTCTAAAAGCCAGCATTCTGTCATTCCAACTCAACTGGCCTTTATGATCTGAACTAAGTATTATGAAATGCTAAGTGGATTTTCTATGGGATAAATCTTGTAAATCGCTGCATTTTCTGATTATCAAAAATGGCTAGATATTTATGGCATTGGAATATTGTGACATAAAAGGAATTTTAGGTGAAAGCATTTCAAAGCCCCTGTGTGTTGGCCAGGTGAGTCTGGAAGTATTCACTTTGGAGCTGCCAAAGGGCTGAGGTCCTGTTTTCCCATCATTGATGGCAGCAGAGCTCTATGAGACAGGGCTCTCCTTGCCTAGTGGCATCCAACTGACTTCTTTTTGTGTCTTCATAGGTAATAAATGATTATTAACTCTCTGTGGGAACCAGGTGCTGAACTTTACAAATAATGTAACATAATCCAAGTAGCATTTAGATCCAGTAATGATTTCACTATATGGTAATTTACTAGGTAGTAGTGTTGACTCTGTGAATCCAAAGGATGTTTAGACATAGTTCATTTCTTAGCACAAAGGTTTTAGAGTTGCTGCTCTGCAAAACCATAGGTGAATGACCTTTAGTTGTGGAATTTAACTCTGTAAAGTATTGGCTCTGTGTGTCTACTAGAAAAATAATAGCGTTCAGATCCTTGGGAATTATATCAGTCAGTGACAGGAGGATGGTTATTTTTTAAAGACAAATACTTAGTCTTAGTATCTCAACTTGCAGCCTGTTGAGACCATTTTTAATACATACATCCTCTTGCTTGAACTTCTAATAATCCATCTAGGAAATAATATTCTCATAGGTCTCTTATTTTGGTCTCTAAATATAGTTTTGATCCCTTATCCCTTACCATTTCTCCTAAATTATATAAATCAGTGTAGACATTTAATATCTAGCAACTGTAGGCACCATGTTTCTGATACTAGTAAAGTAAAATTTTATCTTAGCTAGAGAACAAGTTCTGCATAAATCATAGTACTAAATTATTTCTAAATTAGATTAATTTATATAAACTGATAAAATGTTATTGGTTTCCTATTTTATCATCTTTAGTATTCATGAAGAAGCAATTATTTCTTCTCTTCTCCAAGGTCTTTAACAAAATTAGCCTTTGAAACCATTTTTGTGCTAGTCGACTGTGAATGAGGAGGACTATTGAAGCAGAAAATTAAAATACTTTTGTTGTTTTAATTTTAATACTAATCATTAATCTATACTTCAACATTATTTCTCTCATTGATACATTTATTGCTTTAAAAGTATTTCTATCTTCCATAGTGTCTTTTCTAGCAAAAGAGCTTTGNCTTCTCTTCTCCAAGGTCTTTAACAAAATTAGCCTTTGAAACCATTTTTGTGCTAGTCGACTGTGAATGAGGAGGACTATTGAAGCAGAAAATTAAAATACTTTTGTTGTTTTAATTTTAATACTAATCATTAATCTATACTTCAACATTATTTCTCTCATTGATACATTTATTGCTTTAAAAGTATTTCTATCTTCCATAGTGTCTTTTCTAGCAAAAGAGCTTTGTTACATTTTTGAAATTCTTGCTATTTGAGTGACTTATCAAAGAGCAAGAATTTTGGCAGCCAAAACAAATTTGACTATTATATATGCTGTCAAGCATTTTATTGCCTTATGTGTACAGATTTTTTGAAGTTAATAAACAAGCGGCATTTCCAGTATACTTTCACCTTTAAGAGAGTATATATTTACTACAAGTATTTTAGAGAGTGGTTACACTATAAGATTCATGTTTATTTTTTTAAATAGAAAGCCCCAAGTTTTTGTATAGAATTTTCAGGACTAGGAAAGACTTCAAGGACCTCAATAAAATATTTAATGCCACCGGTTTCTGAGATCCCTTCTAGAATGAAAGCTCTAGAGAATAGGGAATGTGACTTTAGAGCCTTGCACATGGGAGATGCCTAGTAAGTATTTGACTGATGAATCGGCAACCTCTCACTTTTGATCAGTGAGGATGCTGAGGCTGGGAAAGGTTCAGTGATGGGTTGAAGGTGGGTCTAAGCCTAACTAACTATTAGAAAGTGGAGTGGTGAGAACTGAGTCCCTGAGCAATATGGGTGCATTGTGAGGTGCCTACCATGCCACACCGTGTGTTCATGTCCACAGCTTCAGAAATTCCTTGGTCTCATTCTAAGTAGAGCAGCTTGCTGATTCTCAAGCACTGACATAACAATCAATCATTTGTCCCTTCCCTGAGTCCTTATTCCCCAAGCTAGTTCGAACAAGGGATATTGCTCCCTTTTCTCCTTCATGCTTTAAATATTTATTGACTTAGATTCTATGCTGGGGATCTAGCAGTTGACAAACTACAGATGGCCTTTGTCTGTAAGGAGCTTACTTTACAGTCTTGCCCCTCTTTGCTGCTACCTACTTCCTTCCCTCTTCTTCTCCTCAACCACACATGGGACTTTATGTTAACTTTTATCCTGTTTGCTTTATCATTGTGTACTTGTACACTCTCTTTCTATACACACACACATGCACACACACACACACACAATTATTTTTTCTGAATAATTTGAGAATAAGTTGCATACCTCATGGCCCTTTGCCCCATGGTATAATTATCAACTTAAGTAAATTTAACATTGATAAGGCCCTTTAATGTCCTTGATTTCTGAAAGATGTTTTTTCAACTGGTCTCTACGGGGAAATGAACCTAGGAGAGGAAGGTAAAAGCATGGAGAAAATATTTTCGTAAATCCTACCAAGTTCTTAGGGTTAGAGCCAAGCTTCTCATGTGTTTGTGACTTAGAAGGGCCCTGTGCTTGGTTTAATGCTTTGCTGTTGCCATCTTGAAATTCTTTATAATTGGGGCAAAAAAGTCTCCATGTTTTCATTTCATACAGGGCCAGCAGATTATGTAGCTCATCCTGCTTATAGCACTTACATACTGGGTGGGAACTTTTGCATCTGTTATTATAGATATTGCTGAGGATGGGGAAACTGAGGGTTAGAGGGATTCAAAATAACTTGGCTTGGGTTGTTAAGTTACTGGTAGAACCAGGATTTGAACTGAAGTCTTTTTGATTGCTTATCTGTTGACTATCACATTGTCTCCAATTACTTTATGCCCCTTAACTCTTCTTCCACTGAGTTAAATTATTTCTGGATTTGGAATTGACTTGTCCTTTCTCTTTTTCTCCTAAGGAGCTCTATTCTCTTGGTACCACAGTTGCTGTCTCTCATCCTAAATCCCTGGGCTGAAGTGTTAACCAGAAGGCCATTTGGAAAATTTCAATAAGTTGATAATTTTCATCCTAAGGGAACTGTCCATTATTAGCTTCCACCTTAATCTTCTCCCTGATTTGTAGAGAAAAGGCTACATGCCGTCATCCCCTCACTTACCCTTACCGTATCTCACAATTGAGCAACTGATTTTCTTCATGTTCCCAACTTTGGAGTCCCTCTGTTATCCTTTGGGATCTGAGTCTTGCTTTATGCCCAGCATCTTCGAACAATTAGAAAACTACCCAGAATCTGAGTTTGGGTCTGGGTGGGTATTCCTATGCTCAGACCTTCTCCTGGTACTCACTACTCTTCTGGTCTGTTCTAGGCCCTGGAGCTACATCAGGGAGCAAGACATTCATTGTTCTAGCTCTCAAGGAGTTTACGTTATGTTCCTCCTTGTTGCTGTGTCTATTTTTCTGTTAAGATGTCTTAGGCAGAACACAAAATTAATAAATCAGGACTGTTAGGGGAAAATAATATGAAGAGAAAGGCTAAAGAGGTAAGGAGACACTGCAAAAAGTATTAGTATGTGTAAAATCGTACTGCTGAAGTTGTGGAGAAGAGCTACTTTCTCTTTCATCAAGGGAGAGACAAAGGAGTTGATTTTTCATTCTGTAGAGTAATTTAGGAATGTAGACTGTTGTGATAGTACTGTGAGCTGTAACATATTGAAAATTGTTACCAGGTTACCAGAGGAGCCAGTACAATCTCTTTGCTTGGTTTTCCTTTAGAAAGAGGAGTGAGGTCTCCCTGCCTCAATCATTTAAGGGCATCCTTTCCCTAAAGGTCATCTTTTGTTAATAAAATGTCTTCCTCAAACATTACAGAATTAGATTTTCAGAGGAGGCATCCCCCTTCCAGTCCTTCAGGAGTTTATGGCCATCCCATTCCCTTAGAGACCTGTTTCCTGTTCTCAGGGGAGTCTCTGGTAGTACAGAGCAAACATCCCTGAATTCTGCGGGGGTTGAAGTGACCTGGTGGTTCTGAGGCAGCCTCGAAGTTTGAATTCTCTTTAGTCAGGCCTTTGGGTTTGGGTGGCCTGTAGAGACTTCCCAGAGATGCGGCTGTTGTGTTCAATAATCTAGAATCATCTTCTCTGCTCTCCCCGCTCCCCCCAGTTTATGGTTATCTCTATGTTTGCTTTCCTTATGGGACCGGTCTGTATACGTAGCATCCCAGGGCTCAGTATTGCTGGATAAGGGGGTAGGGGGTTTGCGTTATGATGACCATCCGTATCTCCTATTTGAATGCATGTATTGTAATCCCTATTTGATTGGCTGTAAGTCAAGCCATGCCTAGGCAGATAATATCATTTACCTTTTATTAGACTCAGAGATGGCAGATTAAGGCATAGTAAAATATCCTGTATTAAGATATCAGGTATGTCCAAGTGTGGTTATTATACAACCATCAGTCCTCTTTTAGCTGGAGTGCTAGAGAACACAAACACTTAGGATTTATTCTGGACATTTCCACTCTAGTCATCCAGCTCCATTTCCCAAGGGAGGAGGTAAGGGGACTTCTGCTCAGGGAAAAGTGCATACCAAGTGCTGTGGGGGAGTTTGAATATATGACTACGTAAGTTTTGAGAATTTAATTAAAGCTTCAGCCCTCAGGACAGATATTTGTTTTAATATATGTCACTGTCAACAACCATGAGAGATTCCCATGTGACTACCTATCTCTAGTTATTTCTCCTCTGTTAATGTTATAATGAACGCTGATCAGCACTGATAGTAGCTGCTCAAACAGTTGATGCTGATTTACAAAGTCTGGGTACTTTTATTTATATCTGGATACGAGTTCATGGCACCCAAATGTCAATCAGAATTTTATATTTTCTGAGTCATTACCAAAGAAAGTTCAGTGTGCTTTAGTGTTCTCTGACTGCAAGATCCTGGGATTCTTACAGCACCTGTCTGTAAAATCTTGTCCACAAGGTCTTGGTTATTTTCATGGATTGCTCAAGTTGAAATCAAGTTCTGAGCCTACCAGAGATTTTGTTTTCAATTATATTGACATCTTCATCAAGTTGACAGTCATGTGCCTGCAAATTTTTATGCTAACCTATAACATTTAAAGTGACATGACCAATAAACAATCAAGTCTTTCAAAAAATAATGAAAAAATTTTATTTTAAAGCCAAGAGTCTCAAAGGGGAGATCAATAAGTCATCAAGCAGGCAGCATTCAAAGAGGTAGTCAGGCTAATGAGTGGCTCATCTCTGTCCTGTGGAACATAGCAAAATTAAATCTGGGTTATACTCAGTTTGTTTTGGGATTCAGATGCTTAAAAATGTGTAGTAATTACTGTCCACTGATGCATGTCAGGTTTCTAATGTAGGAGAAGTCCAAACTGGTTTATTTGACAAGTGTGTGTGATCTATAGGACATGTTCTGTCTCATTAGAATATGGAGTTATCTCCCCCCAGTGATGAATAAACATTCACAGTAAGCCTGCTCTCTGAGTAAAACCCTTGTGCAGGCTATTCTCAGCACTTATTTAGCAAGCACTGTATGGAAACCTGCACCCCTACAGGTCTTCATCTGTTCTTGGCTAAAATTTTTGTAATATGCTGGGTTTGTAATTTAAGTGTTTGGTTATACTCTGTTATCCTGTTGTCTAGCAATTCTTGCTGGCAGTAATATTTTAAACATGTTTGCCTGGTTTGGGGAAAAAGCACTGTGTTTGGATTAGAAAGCCCAGTTTCTCCACTGACTAATTTTATAGCCCTGGGCAAGTCACAGGGAGCTGCCGAGGCTTACCTTCCTCTTTTGCGAATGCAGAATGATAATTCTGCCTGTCTGCCTTCCTGTAGTTGCTGTCAGGCTCATGTGGGTTATGTGTTCCTAGAGGACTTCGCAAGGCATAGAGTTTATCAAGCATCATACAGGAGTGACGAAATTGTAATTATTACCATTATTGAGCATTTAGGTACATTGCATACATTTTTGTTTGTGAAGTGCCTTTTCCTTTGTATATGAACTCAGAGTAGCATTCCATTTTGTTCCTTGGGGTTTAATATAAAAGCTGCAGCAATTTTCTGAAACAATCCTGATGGGGCTTTCTGAGCTTCATATAATGGCAATTTCCTCAAATGTACTGATGATGAATATACCACAGGCATGAACTATGCTGGGCTTGTTTGAATTGATAAATGATCTCTACCTTCTCTCATTCATTTAACTCCAAGTTTGCAATGACTACATCTTTAGTGAGTTGAGTCCATTGTAAATAAAAACTGAAAGCATACTTCCAGTCTATCCCATAGATTATTAGCAGACACTCAGAGGCTAAAGTCTAACCCTTCAGTTAGTTCATTTTTTATTTCTGTGATTTGCATGGGCCAAATAATGGATAGTGCTACCCTCTGCTTCAGAACCAGATACTGCTCAGGACAGCTAGTTGAGTAAGGATGGCTGAGTGGTCAAGGGATTTTGATGAAAGATTAGTGCCCATTGTCTCCAGAATACTCTGGAACAGCTTAAGACTAAGCAGGGGTTCAGACAGGACAATATCTCAGTGGTAGTAAAAAAAAAAAAACCCTATTTTATGGAAAGGAAATGTACTTGCTCATCCTGGGAACATCTCCCTGGACCATCCACTTGGGAGTTTCCCTGCATCTAGCTCTTTGGGGTTGTATGTAGATTGGAAAATTCTTGTTGAGGTTTCATGTGTTTGCATAGCTACATTGGTAATTTTGATATGTAACTTATAGCAATGATTTTGGGTTTCCTCTGTAGTTGAGTGCACAGTGAAATTTCCTAAAAGGAATTAAGCTCTGGTTGCTCTGTTCATTGTTCTGTGAGACAGTCAGATGAAAAAAAGAGAGACTGAAGGCAATAAGTGACTCAAGATCTCCATATTACCTTATCTGGTGAAGATCACTGATTCTAGAGACATTCTGTGGAGACTCAAAGCCCAGGTCTATCACAGACTTGCTGTGTCATCTTGGGGAAGTTATTTAACCGCTTTTGGCCTCAGATTCCACATTTGAAACTAGAGAAATGATTGTACCTAATCTACTCAAAGGGGCATTGTAAGGATTAACTAAGGCATGTGCAATGCTAGAAACAGTATCTGGAACAGAGCAAAGTGCTTCATAAATGTTAGTAAGCCTCAAAGCAAGTTCTCCATAATTATACTAGTGGGAAGAGATTATATTCTTTTTCTAAGTTTAGTGTTACTAAACTGGCTACACTTTTAAAAAACAATGTTTTTTTTTTCTGAGTATAAAAGAAATAAATGCTGGTTCTAAATAATCAAAATATAGTAACATATAAAGAAGAAAGTAAAACACCTAGAGATAGCCATGGATAACCTCTGATAACATTTTTTCATGTGTTTTTACAGGATTTATTCTATATGTCTATACACATATATTTTGCATAATTAAAGTAACATTGGGTAGTTTGTATCCTCCTTTTTTCACTTAGTATGTCAAACATTCTCCAGATAATTGCAATGTCTTACAGACATCGTTAATGGTTAGACAGAATTCCAAATTGTGAATGTATATTTAAGTCAATGATTCCCTTTTTGGTAGACGATTAGACAGTTGGGAGTTATTCATTATTATAACCAGTATTAAGCAAAGGATACATCCTTCTATATAGATGTTTATATTTCTAATGATTTCCTTATGGTAGCTTTCTAGCAGCAATGATTATTGACTAAAATAAGCATAACCATTTTTACAAATCTTGCTGCATCTTGCCTGATGACTTCATTAAGTTTGTTACAGTTTGTGCTCTCAATGTACAACTTAACAGCAGAGTATGAGAGTTCCTGTGAGATCCTCCCCTTATCGAGGTACCTGTATGTAGGATAGGCCTTAGGAAGCAGTAGCTGGGTGTGACTGGAGGCTCTCAATGGTGAAGCTGCACCCTATACTTGCTTTTCTCCTACTTTCCATTTTGTGATGAAAACTGTGAATATACTTTGAGTTAAAGTGGTACTATGGCTTTAATGACTTTTTTTTTTTTGAGATGGAATCTCGCTCTGTCACCCAGGCTGGAGTGCAGTGGCATGATCTTGGCTTACTGCAACCTCTGCCTCCCGGGTTCAAGCAATTCTCCTGCCTCAGCTTCCCGAGTAGCTGGGATTACAGGTGCCTGCCACCACACCCGGCTAATTTTGTATTTTAGTAGAGATGGGATTTCACCATGTTGGTCAGGCTGGTCTCGAACTCCTGACCTCGTGATCCACCCACCTCAGCCTCCCAAAGTGCTGGGATTACAGGCATGAGCCACCGTACCCGGCCGAGTATTTTTTATTTTTATTTTTATTTTTTTTTTAAACATTTCTGTGTTTCTCTGCCAGAGACACTAACAGCTTCTGGAACTGTGTGGGAATATTTTCTAGCTGGGAAAAAAACACGAGGCATTTCAATATCAGGTCTAAAACCTTACAGATGGTTTCCAGGACCTAAAGCACAGAGCTAGGGGAAAGGGCCCAAATCTGGAGTCAGCTTGGGTTTGAATTCTGGTTCATCACAGCTGTGTGATCTTGGACATCTTGTCAGACTTGAATCTCAGTTTTCTTACCTTTAAAATATGGGTACTAATATATCTCCTTGCAGAATTTTCATGAAGATTAGGGAAGATAATGTTTGCAGAGTGGTGTCTGGTAAATGGTAGCTTTTATAATAATGTTTCATTAAGTGACATGGTTTCTAGGTTTGTGTCAGTAGGTTTTCTGATTGGACTTGTGAGCCCTAAGGGCAGATATGCTCCATGTTTTCACTCCAAGTTTATCTCAGTTTAGAATTATATGACTGGTGAGGTTGGGGTGTGGCGAAAGTGTTGTGTAGAACATTTTAAAAATGAGACTTGGTTAAATGAAGTTATATCAAGCCAGTGATTGGCATGGCCATTCACTTACTGCATTAGCTTCTATTTATGGAGTATTTATTTTTCCGGTCATTAGGGCTAGGCCCTTGGCCTCTACCACTCATTTACTCTTCAGCAATACCCTGTGAGGTAGGTACTGCCATCACCAGAGGAGGATATTTAGGCTTAGAGGTTTAGAGAGCACCAGCCCCGCCAACCCCCATTTGGTGTTGTCAGATTTAGCAAGAAAAAATACAGGAATATTACAGCAAGTACAAATACAGGAAAAAAAAAATACAGAAAATATTGAGCAAGAAAAAATGCAGTATGTCATGGGACATACTTAACTGAAAATTATTTGGTGTTTCTCTGAAATCCGAATTTAACTGGGTGTCTTGTTTTATCTGACAACCCTACCCATAACTGACCCAAGGCCAGGCAGTGAGTAAAGGAAAAGGCTGGGGCTTACATCTTTCTCCATCTTCCGTGGAAACCACTGCTTTTGCCTATTACTTTATGATGTTTCTTTAAGAAATCAGAAGTAGAACTCAGGTATGAAAGATGAGGGAAATGCTGTCAGATGAGGTGTAAAGTCCTTCGCTGACTGTAAATTTAGAAGCTGAACTCAGAAATATTATTTTTTAATTTTCACCTGATTGTTGAAGGTAATTTCATGTTAGGTCTAATGATTAAAAATGGAGAAAGTTGATGAGGGTCTACAAGGTACCTACTGTATGCCAAGTACGGTGCTAGAATGAATCTGGAAAAGACTCAAACTTTTCGAATGAGGGTGCCAGTTAAGAAGTGAAAGATTCTAAGGCTATAGGATTGTTGAGGTGATCCATCAGAGGAAGCACCATTGCCCCCAGGGTCTGTTGGCCTAGCTTTGATACTGTACATGATCTTCTGTTGGGAGAATACAGGGGAGTGGTTTCAGAGCTATGGTTATTCATTCAGTGTCTCTGCCAACCTCAGGATAGGTGTTTATAAGTTTTATGATTCTTCTGAATGGGCTGCATAGGAGGTTATTTGCTACTGCTTAAGAATGGAGTATTTAATAAGGAGTAGATATTTCTAGGCTCTCAAAAATCTGTGAGTGCTCCTTGGTGGTCAAACAGACACTTACGGGCCATAATTGCTTTTTAAAAGCTTGCCCACCTGCCCTATGAAGCTGCTATGCGCTCCCCTGGGTGAGTGGCTTGGCCGTCAAAGGTGCCCCAGAGCCGCTCAGGATAAACCTGCCATGTGCTTGTGTGGTTGGGCTCCATATTCAATCCTGCATGTCAGCCTTTTCAGGGAGGAGCCTGGGGCTTCAGGAGCAAGAGGTGAGAGGGATGAAGAACTTATTATGAGCAAGACTCCCGGTGGGTAAAGGCAGCACATAAAAAGTTTGTCCCCTTCCTCTTTCTTGACCCCAGATTGGAGTGGGGAGGGGGGATCTTTGGAAGGAAGGCTTTCCAAACCTTCTTGGCAGCCGGGAGTACATTGCTCTTCACCTCTTTTCAGGACTGAGTGACAGATAAACCCAAGATGCCTCTTGCTTTTTGGGCATCTTTCGTTCTGGGCAGCCAAAGGAACAAGACATTCATTATTTGGTGTTACTAATTTTGTGTTAAGAAAACACCATTGTCTTTTTGTATAAAATTATCTGGGAGTATTAAATACTTGGATTATTTAGCAGGAATGGGTATTTCTGAGATATCTCACATTTTGGGGTGCCATCTTGTGTTCGGACCACTGATTAATTCAGATTAAGCAATGAAGTCCACTCCTTGTCTGGGTTGATGTAAAGAATTTCAAGACTAATAATAGTAAAACAATAATAATATATAATTGTGATTCTAAGCACTTTATGCGTATTAAATTAATTACTGCAATAACATTTTGAAGTAGAAACTATTATTATGCCCACTGTACAAATAAGGAAATGGAGGAGCAGAGAATTTAAGTAAATTGCCCAAAGTCACATAGCTAGTTGGTGGCAGAGTCAGTCTTTGAACCCAGGCAGAGAGGCTCCTAAACTCTTTTTTTTTTTTTTTTTTTTTTTTTTTGAGACGGAGTCTCGCTCTGTCGCCCAGGCTGGAGTGCAGTGACCGGATCTCAGCTCACTGTAAGTTCTGCCATCCGGGTTTATGCCATTCTCCTGCCTCAGCCTCCCGAGTAGCTGGGACTACAGGCGCCCGCCACCTCGCCCGGCTAGTTTTTTGTATTTTAGTAGAGACGGGGTTTCACTGTGTTAGCCAGGATGGTCTTGATCTCCTGACCTCGTGATCTGCCCGTCTCGGCCTCCCAAAGTGCTGGGATTACAGGCTTGAGCCACCGCGCCTGGCCATCTAAATTCTTAATGGCTGTTTTGTACAGTCATGTATGTATGTGTGTCAGATTCAGTCTTGCAAGAAGGTTATGCTCATCGTGTATTTCATTGTGTGTGCCCACATATACCTTTGAAATCCAAGTGTCTATAGAGTATTTAAAAGTAAATAGTGTGGTTTGCAATTTGGGGCAGGGGATGCGCAAAATGGGAAACAGGTGAATTGGATCTGGGATAGAGCTTGGCACCTTTGAATCGAGGGGTGAGTTAGCAATCTAGGCTGGGTGGCCCTGGTGGGAATTGCCTAAAGGGCCTGACACTGGTATATGCAGAATGGGAGATGCTGGGAGTCCTAAGGGCCACAGGTAGGGGAGGGACAGCTGAAGCTGGGAGAAGAAAATGGCAATAGGGTCGATATTAGAAAGGGAATGCTGGAGTAAGAGAGTTAATACTCAGGATGAGAGGCTTAGTTACAATGCTTAAAGGCCAGACTACCGTAAATTGCTTATGAAATATACCTGCTTCTGTGTATGTTTGTCTACCTATCTCTTCAAAGAAGTTGAATAAAGTTGCAAATAATGCTTACATAGACTTGAGGGAAAATTGCACTATAATATCATGTGGTTTCATTCACCAAAAACTGACTTTTTTAGACCCATTCATGCTATTTACCTTGTCCACGTCCACAGGGATGTGAATTTTTTTTTTTTTTTGTAACCTAAGAAATAGCCTTCACCGAGTGTTTTGAAACTGTAACCTCATTCCTTCTGAGTTGGAAACATTCCAGTCTTTTCAGTGATCATTGCTATGTTTGTGTATGAACAAAATCAGGACAAAAAAAGCGAGGAAAACCCTCAATGCTTTGAATATACGCTTAACCTGACTGGCACAAAAGTAGTCTATAGGGCATTCGTAGCTTATTTCTTAATGGATTGTGTTTGCCTCCGATGGAGTGATGTTTGCTTCCGAGAGTGTGTGTGTGTCTGTGTGTGTGCTTCTGTGTCTCTGTGTGTGCATGATCATTTTCTGTATTCAGTCTGCGTCACTCCCACTGTAATCAGTGTTTCTCAATGACCTCTGAAGGTGAGGAGGGTTTCTTTGATGGCTAAAGACCTACACTTCCCAGACATTAAATGTGCATAATGCCTTGAGGGCTTTAACGTGGTTGCACGAAGCATGCATGTCTCATACCCAAAGTAGCCACAGCGCCTGCATTCCCACAATAGCGGCAGCCCGGAGCAGATGCTTCCAGTGTGCTTATCTGGCTGTGCTTTTCACTTTGGGACAAAGTTCTATAATCATATCTCATGGATTTATTTTCTCCACACTGTAAAGCCTGAATTGTGAAGATCTCATCATGCCATAAAGGGCAGCATGAGCCAAGTTCTGGGGGCTGCTAAGGATTTCTTTGCCTTTTTTTCCCACCCTTTTTGGAGATGTGTATCAGGAAAAGGCTTTGCCTTTAGAGAGAAATTTTACTGCTCTTGCCAATAATGTGTAATAGTATTAAATTTAATGGCAGACCTTGAAGTGTATAAAACTTAAGTCCAGAAAAGGTAAGATTCATACTATTAATTTTAAGGTAAGTGTAATAGTCCTAGTAAAAGATGGTAAACATTTATTTTATTTCATGTTTAGTTAAGTTAAATATTTATTTGAATTCTTCAGAACATATTTATTATATTTCAGTATGAAATGAGGTAACAAAGTATTTTTAATTAGATAGAAGTGTTTTTTTCTTATAAATGTAGACTTTTATAAGAGTAGAATTTGCATGCTGACAAACTGAAAGTATATCATTATATTAAAATGGTCAGTGAGAAAATAATTTGTATTCTTAGGTTGTAAGTCAGGATACAGACATGCCTAAAATTTAATTTGTCTGACATTTATAAACAGTAGGTTTTAATTGAAACATTGTCAAGTCTTGTTCACTTTGAATAATGATGAATAAAGCTATATTTTAACTTTCTACAATAATCTGGAGAGAATGATTCCCAATTTGCATCAATTCAAGCTAGTCAGGGATAGTAAAAATAATTAGCTCTATAAAATAGAATGGCAGAAGTATTCAGCACAGATAAAATGGAGGCAGGATTCATGTATCATGTTCTTAGAGCCTGTCTGTCAGCTCCAGGAGCATGAGAGAAACATCTTAAAGTATGAGTTAGGAGATCAGAAATTGAAAATCTATGGAGACTGTTCTTGAATTATAAGAATTATTCCTTCCTGGTCAGACAGAATAAATGACATGTCAAGAAATGTCTTCTAAAGTTACCTTCAAACTGAAATTTGTCTGTCATTTCAGATTATTCATATGCATCTACTCAAATGTAACTTTATCACATCAATGCTGATCTGAAAGCCTGTCTGGATATTGTTGCTAGTTTACGGTATCAACTTTAATGTGCCATGTTCCTAGTACCAGCATCGATGTTTGCTTTTTATTCGCAATATAAATAGTACCATGGTTGAGATTTTCTTGAGTATACCTGAGTTTTCTAAGCATGGGAAGAAGCTTTCATACAGAAATAGGGAAGGATTTGGCTCACTTGATATGCAGTTTGTCAGAAGAATTTCCATTTAGAGTTTTGTCTTATAATATGTTTGGAAACTCTTATGTATGCAGAATGTAGGAGTAAATTGAACTGCACAGCATACTATCAGGGTCATCTTGCTTTACACATTATGGAAGTAACGATGAAAGTGACTTCTATTACTTTAACCACATAAGATGATCTTTAAGTTTAAAATAGAGCTTTAATTCTTAAACATTTTGGAAATTTGAAATAATCTTTCTAGTCATACAAGCTTTTAAAGTTGATGAATGTAAGGTGTATTGTTTCAAGATAGATGTTTTCACATACAGATATCTTACCAGATATTTTTCAATGAGCAAATATTTCATATTTTATTAATAGATTTTCTATTAATTATTTTAGTGATTTTGTTCTGCTGAATGAAAAATTTTTCTTACTGACTGGCCATCTTGGTATTAAAATCATTTCAGTTGGTAGCAAAACTATTTTTCAAAAAAATCTTTCTTCTGATTTCCAGATCAATTTTAAGAGGAACATCTTAAATTATGCAGATCAACTCTGTATCTGAGTGTGTGAAACTGATAGATTCTGAAACATCATGAAATCTGAGTTGCATTGTTAAACAGTAACATTAGAGGAGTGGCTTCAATTGACTGGAGTACAAAGTTGAGGAATGTTTATTCAGGGGCAGAAAGACCATGAAGTATAAAGCCCATGTTTGCTCCTATAGTTTGTATTTATGTATATAATTAGGAAATTACTGTTATTGTTGTTTACCTTAGAATTTCATGTAATGTACTAAACCTCATCTCAGTGATTCTGAACAACACTGAGAAGATGTAGGGACCTGAATTGCAACATAAAACCAGAAGCAGGAGCAAGCTTGAGGCATGTAAGGAAGGTGTTTTTATAATCTTGTTATGTCTCTGAGCCTCAATTTCCTTTTTAGTAACAAGAGGTAATACTATTTTCTTGCTTATGTCACAAGGTTGTTGTAAGAATTACTGGTCTCTGAAAGCGTTTGAAAGATAGAAAAAGACCACAGAAATGTAAGATGGTATAGTTGTACAAATAAGGATAATGTATATTTCATATACTTTAATGAAAGGAAATTGTATTTGTTCTGGGATGACTTTGACCTAGAACTTTGGTACCATCTGCTACTAATTTCCCCCATGGTCTAGTATAGCCTACATGCCAGCAGTGTGCATGCTGTGTACGAATGCCTGATGGAAGGGCAGATGTCATCATAAGAGCGAGTCCTGGATTTCTAGAGCAGGAAGAAACCATAGCAATCTCATTCTTTTATAAGAAGAAAAAATAGTCCTAGGGAGGCTGCATAATTTTCTTGAAGATGTGGAACAGATCTGTGGCTGGAATTGAGCCATCCAGTTCCCATATCATGAGAGCTGTATCTACCCTTCTCAATTGTACAGATTTTTTTTTTCTTTTAGAAGTTGCTACATTTAGATATTTGTGATTTTGCTCATGCTATGTCATTTGAACCCTTTGTACAAGGCTGTTTTTTTTTTTTTTTTTTTTTTTT
>NW_016812958.1:629929-659181 GCF_001698545.2 Rhinopithecus bieti | reverse complement strand
TTTTTTTTTTTTTTTTTTTTTTTTTTTTAGGGAAGGAAAATCAAGAGCTTCTTGTGGAATTCTCAACTGTTAATCATTAATGGGTACAGTTAATAGAGATAGACTGAGTGCTTTATCTATAAGGTGCTGGCTGGGGATATGAAGATGAATAAAAGAACTTGTCTCTCTTCTAGTAACTTCTGGTATAGTGCACAAACATGCTTATATTACTGTAATAAAAGTAATACTGTAATAGAGGAACATTCCAATGGTACCTGAGTATGGAGAAGTCAGCAAAGGATTTCTGGAGGTGACATTTGAACTGAGCCTTGAAATATGATGAGGATGATGTCAGGTGGATAAGCAAGGGTTGAAGCTGAAGGAGTAGCAAGCACCAGGTGTTATAATAAGGACCTGGTAATCCAGGTTAAGACATTTAGACATTATTACCAAAAAAAAAAAAAAGCAACAGAAAGTTTTAAGCTGGGGAGAGATTAATCAGATTTGAGTTTTAGAAAGATCTCTCTGACAACAGTTTGGAGACTGATGGTGGAACGGGTGAGGCTGGAACACTGGAGACCAGAAAGCTGTTGCAGTAAATAGCTGAGGAAACAATGGTCTCTATTCACGTTTCTTAGCTAAGATGGTCTTTCGTAAGAAAACATCAGACTCTCAAGTCCACATTGGTGTCCTTTGCCACTGATCAAAGCTGCTGTAGAATTCATAACTGCTGCTTTTTCTGCATACACTTGCTAATTCAGTCACTGCCTTGTATTTGGTATAAACTAGTTACAAGAAAGTCATTGCCTGATAAGAAATTTAACATTTCTGTCCTTACTCAGGTCATGACCTCTTGTCCACTAGACAAAATTGTGCCTAATTATGAGTATTCTATTCTTTTATGGCAAACAAAAAATGATTTCTCCAAGAAGTTAGAGAACCCCTCCTCAACCTTTCCTAGGTTGCAGGAATTTGGTTTGAATGTTGTCATATTGCTTGCACAATCAGTCCAAATATAACATTAGGGCAGGAAGGTCTGTGGCCATTTCCTGGTGTTTCATGTTGTGGAATATGGCTGTTTCCCTATTTAATGAAGAAGGTGATACCCATAATGCCTTAGTCTGTTCTACAGAGCTGTTAGTTTATTTCTGAACTATCTGTGAGGGCAAGTTCTCCCTTATTGTTCTCAGTCAAAAATTTTTGGCTCTTTTCATGTATTTTGTATTCCAGATAAATGTTAGAACTGCCTGTCTAGTTCCAGAAGTCACTTAGTTGTGGTTTTGGTTGGAATTACATTGCATTTATAGATTAACTCAGGAGAATTGCCAACTTTAAGTCATTGGTTCCTCTTTTCAGGAACATAGTAGGATTCATCATATTTTAGGTTTTCTCTTAGGTCCTTCTCTTACGTCAGTCAAGATTTAGAGCTTTCTTCATATAGGTTGTTCACATTTCTTGGTAGGTTTATTTTTATGATTTTAGTTGGTATTGTGAATAGACTTTTTTCAATTATACTTTCTTAATTTAAAAGTTGAAAATTTAAACACAGTATTACAGAACTATTAACAAAAAATATAGTTTTTCCTCAACCCTCTTTGCCTCTTTCCAAATAAATTACTTTTAACTCTTTTACTTTCCTTTTTGTAGGGTTTTAGTGTTACTTTTATATCTCCAACTGACGCACTTACACTGCCACTTATTGATTTATCAACTTTTGATATTAATTATTGATTTTCTTCTATGACAGATGAGAAGTAGCTCACTTATATTGCCCCATGTCCTCTTTGGTTACCCTATTGGTTATCCCCGCATCTTTAACAATTCACTTACATTTTGGTTTCCTGCTCTGCCAGCTGGACTTCTCTACCTAGTGACCATCACTCTCCCTTTGCCAAACCTTTGCCTCTTTTATCCCTCCTAACTTCTCTTTGTATAATCATTTTTTCATTCTTTTTCTGTACTCATAATTACTCCTTCTATGTTTTGATCATAGATTGACTTTAAAAGTTTAATATCAATAAACAAGATTCAAATTACTGTGACTACTTACATTTACATTATTGTGGCTATATAAATGCTCATCAGAGCAAAGTAACCGCCTAAGTTATTTCGATTAGGGTTACTGCTTCAGAACATAGCATCAGAGGTAAAGGACAGATTCTAGAGTTTTCTATAGCAAATGATGGGATCAAATTCATTAGAAAAAAATTGAGTACCTAATACTAATTTTGACAACCAGCCATCTTCATCATAACTCTATGAAGTGCATATAGTTATCTTCATTTTAAAGGCAAGGAATCTGAGGTGCCTAGAGAGAAAAGAACTTGCTCTAGGTCAGCTGTAACTGGTAGAGCTGACATTTGAATCCTGCTGGCTGACTTTGGAACCTGGACTTGCAGCTCTGTTCCCTCTCTTAGAAATGTTATTACTTTGTTAGAGGTGGTAAGATACATAGGCAGGAAGCATTCGTTTGCTTGTTTTTGTAAAAGGTTCTCTGCTTCTATGAAAACATCTCAGTTTAACATCTCCTCCTTTGTGCATATGCCTTTCCCCAGCCGACAGGTTGGCCTGATGTTCCTTGGAATAAATGGGCCTGCAAATACATACTTCGTGAGTGCGAGATGGAAAGGGGAATAGTATGGTGGGTTACACAGGGTTTGGCACAGGGAAGCAGTGGGGGAAGAATGGTTAGCCAGGTTTTTAATATCTCCCTGAGGAGCAAGGGGAGAAGATGGTAAGTTTTGGGGTACATGTGTGATGTAGAAGTGGTATTTTGGGGAAAAGAGTCTAGAAGTGCTATGAAAGATAGATTACACAGCCCAAGGGAAAGGGTCTTGTCATCTGCTTGAGAGATTGGTTCAGATCAGGGCCATGAACCCTACCCATTGAAGTTTTGACAAATGATCTGTAACTGTCTCTAATTACTTGTCAGCAAAACAGAAGCTACCATGAGTGAGCTAGAGTTACTTCAGCTGTCTCTCTGAAGAAGGGTGAATGATTGTCTCTGTCGATCTGTTTAAAGAATAAGTCATGGTTGTAGATGTGTGTGACATAAGGTTTTTGTCTAATCCAGTGACCTCTTGCTTCTTGCTTTTCTTTAAAATCCATGTAAGTATTTTCAGTTTTATCAGGGAGGGTGTATAAAGATAAAACTTGAGAAAATATACAAGCAGGGCTCTGAGGCAACCCTCTTCCCCCAGATAAATTTTAGAACTGCCTGTCTAGTTCCAGAAGTCACTTAGTTGAGGTTTTGATTGGAATTACATTGCATTTATGGATTAACTCAGGATGGTGAAATAAAACCAAATGAGAAAAGAAGAGATGAAATAAAAGGCAGCTTTAAAGGACAATTTCATTCCTCTTCTATAATTTCTCTTTGCATTTCATCTTTATGTCTAAGTTCATCATTTGCCCTTTATAATCTTTTTCCTTTGTTTTATTTGGAATGTCTAAGGTTATACCCAAGGACTGGTTTAAAAAAACAAGCAATCTTGATTTATATCAAATGCTAAAATGAACTTTCTCCTTGCTTTTCCTACTCCTTGGACATAACCATAGTTGATATTTTGTCATGTGGATTTGCGTCTCTCCAGAGGTGTTGGTACGTGTAGTACATACATGCACACATACATGTAAACAGAAAGGAGTTATGCCATTGATGTGGGTCTCATAAAGAAATGAAACTTTTATGTGGTTAACAAAAGAGAATGAGGACTATACATCGTGTGAGCCATTTCATATCTCCACCTTCCTATTTCTACTTGTTGAAATATGAACAGTATGAACAGGAGGCAGATCTTCAGTTGGACTTAGTAAACAGGTGCCTCTCACATCATGAGTATTCTTCTGATTTTGAGGTTTTAATCTTAATTTCAGTGATACTATACCTTCCTTATTTTCTCATTTTTGTATTCCTTTTATTTACTAATCTATTTTCTCATGTTCTCACTGCTGGTTTTAAAAATGAGAAGGCCAGAAAATCAACTAAGAAAATGAGAGAATAAGAACATACAAATTTTGTTGTCCAAGCTACAGTACAGTGGCACAATCTTGGCTCAATGTAGCCTTGACCTCCTGGGCTCAAATGAACCTCTCACCTCAGCCTCTCGAGTAGCTGGGACTACAGATGCATGCCCCCATGTCTGGCTAATTTTTGTATTTTTTTGTAGAGATGGGGTCTCACTATGTTGCCTATGCTGGTTTTGAACTCCTGGCTTGAAGTGATCTTCCTGCATTAGCCTCCCAGAATGCCGGGATTACAGGCATAAGCCATCGTGCCTGGCCTTCAAGTTTTTTATTTGCTACTTAATTCTTATTTTATTTAAAAAAAGTCTTAGCCAGTCCTCTATTTAATGTTTGTGTATAGTCATTCTCAACTTATTTCATATTCTCTCACTACTACTTACTGTTTTTGGCCACAAATGTATGCCTTTTTTTTCTGAAGAAGTGGTGGATGAAAGCAAGTGGCTATGCCCAATCCTCGGGCATAACTATGATTGATATTTTGGCATGTGGATTTGCGTCTTTCCAGAGGTGTCAGTGCATGTAGTACATATATGCACACACACATGTAAACAGTCCCCAGTTATGCACAAGGGGACAAAGGAAGAATACAATGGATGAAGAATGAAGTCATCTCATTCTGCTCTTTAGTCTCACCTTTTCTTTTCTTTTCTTTTTTTTTCTTTTTCTTTTAGATAGAGTCTTTCTCTGAGGTCCAGGCAGGAGTGCAGTGGCGTGATCTTGGCTCACTGCAACCTCTGCCTACTGAGCTCAGGCAATTCTCCTGCTCAGCCTCCTAAGTAGCTGGAATTACAGGCGTGTGCCACCACACCCGGCAAATTTTTTTATTTTTAGTAAAGACAGGGTTTCACCACATTGGCCAGGCTGGTCTTGAACTCCCGACCTCAGGTAATCCACCCGCCTGGGCCTCCCAAAGTGCTGGGATTACAGGCGTGAACCACCGCACCGAGCCTAGGCTCACGTTTCTTATTTTCCCCTCTCAACACTCACCCCCTCCTATTTGTTGTAATCTCTCCACAGTTGTACTTTCTGTTTTCAGACATCTTTTCCCCAGTTTTCTCAATTTATCTTATGTTTTACATAGAAATACAATTTAGAATGTATTTGGTTTACGAAACCCCATGCATGCCCACAAAGATAAGAATCAGTGGTTAGCCGGGCGCGGTGGCTCAAGCCTGTAATCCCAGCACTTTGGGAGGCCGAGACGGGCGGATCACAGGGTCAGGAGATCAAGACTATCCTGGCTAACACGGTGAAACCCCGTCTCTACTAAAAAATACAAAAAAACTAGCTGGGCGAGCTGGTGGGCACCTGTAGTCCCAGCTACTTGGGATGCTGAGGCAGGAGAATGGCGTAAACCCGGGAGCCGGAGCTTGCAGTGAGCTGAGATCCGGCCACTGCACTCCAGCCCGGGCGACAGAGTGAGACTCTGTCTCACAAAAAAAAAAAAAAAAAGAAAAAGTGGTTGATTGTATCTGTCTCTGACCTTTATTAGCTGCCAGATCTTGGAGTTAGTTGTCTACCCGTTGTGCTGGGCTAGGGATCTTTCTAAGTCCAGTGATTTTTCTTGTTCTAAGCTCAGATAAGTGTTATTAAGAACAGAAAAAAAGCAAAGTGAAGCAAATATTGGCAGGCCTGGCAGAAGCCCCGATGGAGGTTCACAGAGAGCCACAAACTGATGAAAGTTCTCAACTTGTTGATTGTTAGTGCAAATAGTGTTAGCAGTTCCTGACTAGAATTCTCTTTGTATTTGCTGGGTGATGTGACTCTTCTTTTTTTTGAGATGGAGTTTGCTCTATTGCCCAGGCTGGAGTGCAGTGGTGTGGCTCACTGCAATCTTCACCTCCTGGGTTCAAGCAATTATCCTGCCTTAGCCTCCTGAGTAGCTGGGATTACAGGCACACACCACCACGCCTCGCTTTTTTTTTTTTTTTTTTAAGTAGAGATGGGGTTTTGCCATGTTGGCCAGGCTGGTCTTGAACTCTTGACCTCAGGTGATCCACCCGCCTCAGCCTCCCAAAGTGCTGGGATTACAGGCATGTGCCACTGTGCTCGGCCAATGTGACTCTTGTTTGATGAAAGGGTTCAGTTTTGGTTACTGCACTTAAAAAGGGGTGGGGAAGTTGGCATGTGATTGTTAAGAATATTAACACAATGGAGAAAGTGTTCCTTTAACAGCAGGTTAAGATTAAGGGGGTGGACATAATATTTCTCAGTTGAGCCAGTTTTATAATTATGTGGTTTCTAGTTATTATTTTCCATTTTAGAAATATTTTCATTTTACAAATATGTATGTTTTTTCATGCCATTATTTTATTGTGTTACTTCTTTATCCTGAACTTATTTATTCCTGACTTTTCTGACACTATTCTAAGGTTATATTCCCTTCAGTTTAATTTCTCATATACTCAATAGATAATTTATTTTCTTATTCCTTTATTAACGTTGCTGGGACCATCCCTCATTCTCACATGCAACCCATTCCCCTTTTTACTTTATCATTGATTTGTTTCTTTGTACCCCTACATGGGAGAAGAGGAACATTGGTGTCAGGGAAAGCACTGGAAATTCTAATCCAGGATTTTTTTTAGTATACAGTGGAGGAGAGTATGGAATTTGGAATAAAAGTATAGCAAAAGACAAGCTACAGTTCTAATAGTGGCTGAGCTTTTGGCTAATCCCTTGGTCAATTTCTCTGGCACACAATTTAAAAATATGGATTTTGGGCATCATTTTAAAAATATGGATTCTGTGTACTTCAAAGAGTTGTGAGGATAAGATGAAATAATGTGGATAATGAGTCTTGTCCCGTGCTTGGTACATAGGCCTTTAATAAATGTTACCTTGAAATACATCTAATAATACATGCCTGCTTGTTTTAGTATCTGTCTTACACACACACACACACACACACACACACACACACACACACACTCCTCATCTATATCTCATCCTTTCCTTTTTCTCAGGTTTGACAACCTATATCAGTTTTCTACTTGCATTTTTTCTCTAAGCTTCCATGTATATTTACCCTTTGCCCTAGCTAGTATATAACCAAAACTAAAGATAAGTCAAGCATATGATAAAGGTGTGAAAAACACCAAGGAAGCAATAACTTAAACAAATCCTTAGCTAATTTTAATAAGTATATGGCTTGTTATTTAGAGCACATAAATGCAGAAATAGATTATCTACTAAATTCTCACAATGCTAGTTCACTCACCATCGTTGATACCCCTTGAGGAGAATTAATATCTGATTATTTGTGTTTACTTCTTTCACACTAAGTCTTTCAAATCCAAAAGTGACTCTGCTTCTATTCACTTAGCCCAGTTGTATAAATTAGGCACACTGTAACTTTAAAGATAATAAATATATGTTTAGGATCATCCATAGACCAGAGATAATATTTTAAAATACAAAGAAGAGAACTAAAAAATTGAATAACTGTATTTTCAAAATTAAGAGAATGAGATAGATATATATGTTTTTGCCTTACAAGATTGCCAAAGAATTAAAAGAAAAACAAGATGACATCCAGTGTCACCAAAGGTGTGAGAAAATTGGCACTTTTATACACCACTAGTGGGAATCTGAATTAGTACTATCTCCCTGGAGGGCATTTTGACAGTAGAAAAACTCTTTGTCTCAGAAATTAGTCCTGTCAAATTACTTGTACATTTGCACAAAGATATATGAATAAGAAAGTTTATTGCATAGTTTTGTAATAGCAAGAAAAGGGAGCAGTCTAAGTATATACTAGTAGACAATTGATTTTAAAAAATCATAGCACATCTATACCATGCACACAAGGCTACTAATAGTGATGTGAATATGGTGATTGACATGAGAAGATGCTGATGGTTGTAGTTAATTGAAAATATTATCTTATATTTCCATTTTTCTTCATGCCTAAACATATCTGCTAAAGAGAAAGGTAAAAGAAGCTCAGAAGTTTATGCTCTGAAATATTAATACTGGTTATCTTTGAGTATGAGATTATTTGTGATTTATTTTCTTCTTCATACTTCTTTATACATTTGTGATTAGGATATATTACATTTATAATGAGAAAAAATCAGATTTATTTAAAAATCAGGGTACATAAAGAAAATATTTTGCTGGCTCACAGCTCTGCTCTGATGAGGCCAGTGCTAATCAGATTCTAGAGGCGATCTCCCTGCCTCCAGCCTCTTCTTCCTTAGATTGAGTGTGCTAAAGGCAGATCTAATTGCTGTCTCTTGTTCTCTCCTAGTCCTTTTACCGTGGTGTTGACACAGGTCTTTCCCAGTGCTTATCTTTGCTGCCTCTCCTTCTACTGTCTTGCTAGTTTACTATTTAACAATTTAGAACAATTTCTTCTTTCTTGAAAGCACTCTTTGCTTTGCCTGAATGTCCCCTGTCTGAAATATGATCTCTTCTGTCTCATTGGCCTGGTAAACTCATCCTTTGCATCTCGGCTATAGTTGAATGCAAACAACATTGGACCTGGGTGCAGACTCTATTAGCTAAAGTAATATGCAGATAAAGCTCTCTCTGTCAGTGGCTTAATACACATTTCTTACTGCTTTGCCAGCCTAATACAAGTGTTCCTGCTTGAGTGGCTCTCTTCCAAGAGGTGATTCAGGGGCCCAGGTTGCTTCTGTCTTGTGGTTCTGCTGTTGTCAACATGTCACCCAAAAGATTACCCTAGGAGTACCTCCTTCTGTCCAATGGAAGGAGAAAAGAAAGCAGAGGATCATGTTAGCCAATTTTTATGAGGAACTTTTAAAGGGCAAAGCCCAAATTCCACTGACCAGAACCTAATGACATGGCCACACCCAACTGCAAGGGAGTCTGGAAAATGCAGTCTGGCTGTGTGCGCTGGAGGAAGAGGAAGTAAGTTTTGGTGAGCACTTAGTAGTCTGTGCCTGTAAGGCGGAAGCTCAAATCTTAGCTCCATCTCAACCTGTATGATGACTTAAGGAAATTTATTTGAACTTAGTTTTCTTATTTATAAAATGAAGATAATAAGACCTACCTATTTTAAAGGGTTGGTATGAGGGATTAAATTTTGAGCTGATATATACGAAATAGCTTCATAAATTATGAAATGTTATACAAATCCAAGGGGAAGCTTTCATTAACATACAGCTCACTGTTTTGCAATTAAAAAAAATGTACCTGAATACCAAGAGTTGGCAAACTACGCCCTGTGAGCCAAATTCAGTCAGTTGCCTGATTTTGTATATAAAGCAGACTACAACCCAAACACAGCCATATTTAATAGTGTACGTATTTTCTAATGCTGTTTTTGCTCTGCTTGCAAAAGTGATTGCCACAGAGGCTGTATGGACCACACAGCCTAAAACATTTACTATCTAGCTCTTTACAGAAAATGTTTGCCGACATTTAGACTAGACTGTGAGTATCTGAGGTCTTATTCTTTTGTTATTTAGTATAGAACCTGAGTTACAGCAGGTGTTCAGGGAGTCTTTACCAAAGGGTTGAAATCTCTTTTTAGAGCCCTATAGTTCAGACATTATGCAGCTGGAAGGTAATTTCAGTAGGAAAGATGCTTTTCCATTAGGGTGGATGAGCATCATAGGTTTCTTTACACTTGTGGAATAGCGAACTAGTCAAGATAATCAGGCACCCTGAGTTCAGCCCCAGTTGAATCCCCTCTACTATGCTGCCTTTGCTAGGTTGTTTTCTGAACATAAAAGCACATGTCCTTTCTTATCTTTATAATTGGTACCGTCATCAGATTGTTTATGATGCATCACTATTCAATTCATTGGTTGGCAAATATTAACTGAATGATTATAGCAGGGAGTAAAAGACAGTTGGCTGAGGAATGCTTTGGTATCATAAGTGCACTGTCTCATTAATGTTTACTTCTGCTTGTTGCAAAGCCTGAATTTTGCTAGAAGAGTTTGAAGACATAATAGCCTAAACAATAGTGGTGCAAACTTGATAGTAATGCTTTTCCTCTAATGATTGGCAAATTAAGAGTTTATATCAGCCAATCAGTACAAATTCAGCATTTAGCATGTAGAGATATTAAGCTAAATGTTGGAGGGGAAGTTCATGGAGCTAACGTTTATTGATTGCTTAGTAGCTGTTATGCATCATGCATTATACTGCTTGCAAAGGATAGCAGGGTAAATAAGTCATAGTTCCTGCCTGAGGCACACACAACTAAGTGGGAGAAGATACAAAAGGAATGGGTAAATGCCTCCTAGTTTTGAGAGACAGGGAAGGTTTTGTTGGAAGATAGTATTTTTATAGACATTAATATCGGGAGCAGAAGTCTCTGCAGCTAGAATAATGTGGAGGTTGAATACTTTGACTGGCTTATGGAAAGTGGGAGAAAGGAGCAAAAGAAGAAAGAGAGCAAAAGGTTTCAGCAGTTAGTTAGTGATAGAATTAGGTCAGGATTTACTTCTCCATGCATATTCTTAGTTACCCAAATCTAACCAAAGGCAGTTGTCTAAATTGATTAAATCACAGGTTACAAAAGAGATATACATACGTTTTTGTAGATTGCTCTTTTGTTTTTTTATTTTAAATAGTTAGATTTTAAAAGGATGTAGAAAACACAAGGTATGTACTTAGCCAGAAAACCTTTCTAGAATTTAACTACTGAAAATATCAGAGTGTGTTTCTCCTAGGAAATTTACGTAACAGGGACAGTGTCTCATTCCACGTGGCATCCTTATAATCTACACTAGTGTCCTACGATGGCACTGGCACACCATGATTGTTTATTCATAAAACATTGGAGATTTTTCAATCAGAAGCAAAGATTTAATACCTTTTTTAATTATTGTGAAAAAAGAAGAAGGGTAAGAAATACATAAACCTGAACTGGGCACGGTGGCTCATGTCTGTAATCCCAGAATTTTGGGAGGCCAAGGTGGGCGGATTACCTGAGGTCAGGAGTTCAAGACTAGCCTGGCCAACATGGTGAAACTCCATCTCTACTAAAAATACAAAAAGTAGCCTGGCGTGGTGGTGGTCGCCTGTAATCCCAGCTACTTGGAGGCTGAGGCATGAGAATCACTTGAACCCGGGAGGTGGAGCTTGCAGTGAGCTGAGATCATGCCACTGCACTCTCCAGTCAGGGCGACAGAGTGAGACTCCATCTCAAAACAAACAAACAAACAAACAAACAAACAAACAAACAAACAAAAAACATAAGCCTGAAAGGCAGTAGTAATCTAAGAAAAATTTAGAGATCCCACTGGGGCTAGGGGTATTTGGTTGCAATGTAGACACATTGCACAGGCCATTATCTTTGGCCTCTTATTTTAGTCTCTGGCTTAAGATTTAAAAAAAAAAAAAAAAAAAAAAACTTTATATATACATATATAGTTTTTATTTTAAAAATTTTTTAGAGACAGGGTGTCACTCTGTCACCTAGGCTGGAGTGCAGTGGTGCGATTATAGCTCACTGCTACCTCCAACTCCTGGGCTCAAGCTATTCTCCTACTTCAGGCACCTGAGTAGCTGGGACTACAGGTGTGTGCCACCTTGACTAGCTAATTTTTTAATTATTATTTTTTTTTTTTTTTGTACAGACAGGGTCTCACTCTGTTGCCAAGGCAGATCTTGAACTCTTGGCCTCAAAGGATTCTCCCACCTTGGCCTCCCAAAGTGTTGGATTATAGGCAAGAGCCAGCCTTGCTCATATACAGTTTTCAGATCATGACAATAGCTTCTCTAGTTCTAGTGAGTGTCCTCATCATAAGCTTGTTAAAGCAATACCATCAAGGCCTTTCATTGAACTATGTGGGTGATGGGCCCCTACCAGAATATGGAGGGTGACAGCCCTAACTCAGATAGATTCTGCTGATTCATTAAGAGATGTTTCCAGAGTGTTATCAGATACCATTACAAGCTCACCAAACACTGTGTTTATGTACCGTCTCTAGTTGAGTCAAATGCTTGAAGACGTAGGAAGTGCCTATTTGCTTAAGATTAGCTCCTTAGCTTTAGAAAAGAAAACTAACTACTTGAGTGCTCTTAGCTTGCTTATGGAAATTACCAAAATGAACAGAGAGCAGACTACAACCCTAACTATATTCATTTTTGCTCACAGTCTGGTGCATAACTCTGTGGGTTATCTTTTTTATTTGAATGAGGTGGGAAATAAAATCTAGTATCAGAGAGGAAAGGGGAGAGACCCTGCCAGACACTTTCTTTTCCCTTCTTTATTTAGAGGTCTGGAGATGTGTTTATTTGATAGCCGGTACAGGTTGCTGTTTTTCCCCCAAACATATTTCTGCTTCAAAGCTTGTTCTTTGTATGAGTGACAGAAGGAAACGAAGGTGCTGAAGGAAGGGTTTGGTAGGGCAAGTGAAAGGTTCAGGTACGGGGGGATGGGATGCTAGCAATTAGAACCAATGCTTAGAATCTGAGCTATGAGTTGGCTTTGATAAACAGCCAGTAGCCTTTGAGACTCCCTCCTAGGTTCAGTGTGTCTTCAGAACCTGGCTTATAGATGGGCTAATCAAAATATGCCTTGTTACCCCCTAGCTAGGGTTGCTCTGTGACCCAGTGTAAGTAACCCTGGACTCAATGCTCTGTTCAACCTTTCTCTCTCTCCCTGTTCTCCATCTCTCTGGTCAGAGCACAGAGCCCATTCATTGCCTTAGCTAAAAATCAATAAGGTTGTGCTATGTGAACCACAAAGTTGTTGAAAAATTGGATTGTTTGCCTCTTATATGGTATATGAGAGTGCCAAATCCTAGCCACTAGACCACTAGGGAAGATATCATTTATGGTATTTGAAATGTCTCCTCTCCACCTCTGCTATGGGCAATGCGGACACATTTTGCAGAGGACAATACTTCCCTATTCTAAATATGCCAGCTCTTCATGTGACATTTTGTTTAAAAGCCTCAGGCAGGCAGATAGGGATTTCAGCTATATTGAATGATCTGTAGAGTATATCAGACCTTTGTTATTTGGTAAATTTCATATGAAATTCAATTACCTATGAAGTCACGCATCCTAAGATACATAGGAAAAGGAAAATTGTCAATTTCTTTTTCAACAAGGGATTTTCTTTTTTTTTTTAAAGGAGCATGTTGATTTTCTTTTGATAATGTAAAATCCAAATGCACAGAAGATGAGGCAAACTCTAGAGACTGGTATGGGGAGATGGATAGAAAAGTTATTTTAGGGCAACCCCCCCCACCCCCAACTCCTGTAGTGACTGAAATTATTAAGCTAAAGTTCAGGTGCAGCTGTAGTTAGATTACTTTACAATTAGGATATTAGGATGAAGTATATGTTTTTCAGGGGCAGAAATGGTGCTGTCTTCCTTTGTAAATCTCTGTATTCTCCAGAATGGTACTGTGCACACAGCAAGTTTCTAAGGTATGCTAACCACTAAAAAGTCTTTATTGTATAAGACCTACAGGGGCTGACTGGAAATAGCCTCGGAGTTGGCCTGCTGCTGCCATCTCAATTTCAAATGCCTTCAGTATATGCAGTATTCTTAAGAATTTCAGAATTTGCTCTGAGAGCCAACTTGGAGAGAGAATAGGTTGGTAAAAGTGGCTGTTGACTTTTGAAAATGATATAGTTCCCCAAAAGATGTTACATCCAGGCGGGCTGTGGCTCTGCTATATTAGGAAAAGTCTGAGTTTCGATTGTGTTCAGCCTGTTAGGCACGGAGGACTGCTACAGAGAGTGGGCAGCCACTTTCATAATTCAGGTGTGGGTGCCTTGCCAGGAGATCCATCCATTCTAGAAGACATCTGGCTCCCCCATTCATAAATATAGGTAATGATTCTTTCCAAGATAACATACAACATAGCAGACACTTGATATGCCAGTGTCAAATTAGGCAGAACTTACCTTTCTCTAATGATTGACTGATGTTAAGAAATGATTAGAAGTGAATAGACACCTGGGCGTGGTGGCTCATGCGTGTAATCCCAACACTTTTGGAGGCTGAAGTTGGTGGATTGCTCGAGCCCAGGAGTTTGAGACTATCCTGGCCAACATAGTGAGACCCCATCTCTAAAAAATTACAAAAATTAGCTGAGCGCGGTGGCTCACACCTGTAGTAATCCCAGTCCTTTGGGAGGCTGAGGTGGCTGGATCACCTGAGATCAGGAGTTCAAGACCAGGTGGACCAATATGGTAAAACCTGTCTCTACTAAAAATACAAAAATTAGCTGGGCATGGTGATGCGCGCCTGTAATCCCAGCTACTTGGGAGGCTGAGGCAAGAGAATCGCTTGAACCCAGGAGGCGGAGTTGCAGTGAGCCAAGATCATGCCACTGCACTCCAGCCTGGGCAGCAGAGCGAGAGTCTATCTCAAAACAAAAAATTAAAATTCAAAACGAAAACAAAATCAGCCAGACGTGATGACATTAGTCTGTACTCTGAACTGCTCTGGAGGCTGAGCAGGGAGGATTTCTTGAATCCAGGAGGTTCAGGCAGTGAGCCGTGATCATGCCACTGTGCTCCAGCCTGGGTGACAGAGTGAAACCCTGTCTCAAAAAAAAAAAAAAAAAAAAAAAAAAAAGTGAATAGACATCTCACTCCTGGCATGTGGTCAAAGCAGTGAAGGAATATTCCAAAGTTTTGAGCTGTTTTGAGCTTGGGAAGGCTCCTTGTTATTGAGACATCATCTCTTGTCCTGATGAACTGGGAATTTAACTGTGCCCAGTGTCCTTCAGCCCCATTGCTTCTTGGTGTTTTAAAGAAGCTGAGATGTCTTGGTTCCCTGTTATGGATGGGTTGTGATGGGCTTCACACATCTCCAAACAGTGATGATGTGACAACTAGGAAGACCATTTTGGTGTTGTCTTTGAATGTGGTATTGCTCCTTTGTCTTTGAGATTTCACTCATGTCCAGCAGTTAAGTTGGTGCTATGGTCTGGTGGATAATTATGTTTTCTAAGTAAGATTAACTTCTTAATTACTTGTGAAGGAGAAGCTGTAATATTGAACTGTGATTGCTTTCGGCAGGCAGCCAGGGAGAAAGAGTACAATTATATGTGTGACTACTTCTTTCCAAATGTGAAAGGCATACTTGTCAGTAGGAATATTTGACCAATGAGTTAACTTGTCATCAACTATTTCAGTTACTGAAGTAGTTGCATCAAAAGTGAATAGAGATTGACTAGAGAAATAAACTTTTTTAAAAGTAAATTTTATTTTTTAAGGAATATTCTTTTTTTTTTTAAAATCAGTTATTAGGTAAGAAATTTAGAGCACCAATTTGTGGGGATAAACTCTATTTGTCAGGGCAAACATGGATCAGCTTTGATTATTGTAGTAAAATGTGCAAGTCCACATCTTTCTAATCAACCTTGCACCATTCTGTAATCTCGTATTTCTTTTTCTGTGTTGGAGATCTCACCTTCCAGTGTCTCGGCTTCCGCAGCTGCTGCCTCTTGAGGTTGGTATCAGTGAGATGTTTTGGGATTCTCACATTGTTGAAATCAATTTTTGTGGACGTGGTGATGACAAATTTCTGGTGTGTTCCTCACAGAGGAACTTGATTGAGAACTAGAGATCCAGTCACAAGTAACAAGCCACTGCCCAGCTGCTTCAGGAAACCCACCGTCTTGCCTCTGTGACGCCCAGGGAGGATGATCAGAACGGTCCCAGGAGTGATGTTGCCTCGCAGTTTCCTCTGTGCTGACTGAGGGTTTTTTGCTGTGGCTCAGCAGCTTTCGAGGCACATCTTCAGTAGGATAATATCTATGCATTTTGCAGAGTTTAACCATCTGGGTACCACCATCCTTGTCACCACCAACTGGTTTTGTAACAGTTGCATGAACCTTTTCCTTTTCAGTCTTGAATTTAGTGGCGAGTACCTCCTCTTGTATCTGACTTTTCTGGAATACACAATAGACAGCGAATATCTGCAAGTTTCTCTGATCAGGACAGGATTTTGGCTGCATTGGGGTTTCTTCTTCTTGGACTTTTTCGCCTTGACTTACCCTTTTTCACTTTGCCACTAGTATCAGCTTTCTTGGCTTCCAGTCTCTTCTTAGTATCCAGCCTTTTAAAGTTTTCACCTGCCATCATGCAACATAAGAGAGCAAGGCATTCTTTACTATATGAATCCTTTTGTATTTTATTGGTAAAGTTTAAAGCGTAAATAATGGGGAATGTTTGGGAATGTCTTAGCTCTTTCTCAGTAAGCGTAGTTTCAGATTTTCTGATTCAATACATATTTTGGAAATAATAGATTGTTATTATAAAGTTAAACTGTGACCTCCTTTATAAAACTGAGTTATTACAAAGTTAAATTGTTTCCTCGTTGTGGTGGTCCCATTCTGGCTGTGGGTGGTTTCCTCACATATATGCACTAATTAGTACTCAGCCGAATGCTACAGGGAGACCCTCTGCATCTATCTCCGGAGCTCCTCTCTAGGCAGCTCTTTGCTCTCCAGTAACCTGTCTTGTGAACTGTAGTTGTCTTGGCCTCCCTGGACTCCCAGCCTTGTCTTCTCAACTCCCAGAGACCACTGATTTCTTCCTAGGTTCCCCTTTTCTGTTCTATAGTCTGGAAAATCGCTCCAGGCGGTAAGCTGAGGCAACCATAGGCCTACTTCATTTGGTTCCTGTCTCTCAGAGATCACTGTTCTTCATTGCTTGATTCCAAAGCCTTGAAAACTGTTGTTCATGTCTTTTGTTTGTTTCATGTAGGTTACTCCATCTTGGTTGAAAGCAGCAGTCTCTTTTCTGACCTAGTCTTACATTATTTTTTAAACTTAGGAATAAATTATTTAGCTGCAGAAACGGTTTTTTTTTTTTTTGAGACAGAGTCTTGCTCTGTCACCCAGGCTGGAGTACAGTGGCACGGACTCGGCTCACTGCAAGCTCCGCCTCCCGGGTTCACGCCATTCCCCTGCCTCAGCCTCCCAAGTAGCTGGGACTACAGGTGCCCACCACCACACCTGACTAATTTTTTGTATTTTTAATAGAGATGGAGTTTCACCGTGTTTGCCAGGATGGTCTCGATCTCCTGACCTCGTGGTCCGCCTGCCTCGGCCTCCCAAAGTGCTGGGATTACAGGCGTGAGCCACCGTGCCCAGCTGCAGAAAGCTTTTTTTAAAAAAACTTGTTTTGTTTTTATTCATTTATGAGAATCTTTTCTCCCATTATATTTTAGCTGGTTACTGTGTTATCACATGAAGGCTATTTATTTTAGTATGTGAATTTTATAACTTTTACCTTACTAAATTAAAAAAATTTTATCTTTGATTATCTTGGGTTTTACAGGTTATATGCTTACATAACCTAAAAATAGTTATAATTTTATTTCCTTTTCAATTCTCATGCCTTTGATTGTTTTTTTTCTTATCCGATTACATTGTCTAATGTCTCTTCTAATACAAGGTTAGATGGAGACAGTGGGCATCCTTGCCTTGTTCCTGACCTTAGTTGAGTGCCTCTAGTGTTTTTCCATTAGGTTTTCCATGAAGATGCTGGCTTTATGTCTGAGGAATGCGCACAGGCACACACATATACTCACAAGGAAATAACTGCGAATTTCTGTTTTATTGAATGCTTTTGGAAATTAGGAGTGGCATTGAATTTGAAAGGTCTGTTAGTATTTCTGAAGATAATCATATGATTTTTCTTCTTATATCTGGTGAAATGGTGAATTACCTTAATGAATTGTCTAAGAAGGAAACATTTTCCCATTCCTGAAAGAATTTCACTGGTTAATGAAATAATATTTTATGTGCTGTTAGTTTTATATGTATGTAAATATTTATAAGTGAGGGTTGTATATAGTTTTTGAGTATAATCTTTTATGAAATAAAGTTTAGATATCAGTATTATATCTGCTTCATGAAAAGAATTTAGCAGTTTATGCTTCTTTTTCTGTGCTCTGGAACAATATAAGCAGCATAAGGATGATGTATTCTTTGAAGCTTTGGTAGAGTTTCACCTATTAAATCACACTGGTCTAGTGCTTCTTTGTGGAGGTAGTTTTTATTGGGGGGGTAATTTTCTGTATTTCTTCCATGAAAACTGAACTATTACTATCTGTTTTGGGGTGAAGTAGGGGAAAATGTATCTTTTAGGAAATTATCCCTTTTATTTAGATTTTCAAATTTATTTGGTTGAGTCAGTAGAAGATTGTCTTTTAAACATATCTTCTGTTTCAATGGTTCTTTCTCTTTTGGAGTTTCTTATTTATTTGTGCTTCTCATTCTTTTCTTCCTCGGGTAGTTTTGCTAGGATTTTGTAATCTATTTTATTGATTTTTCTCCAAAGAATTTGCATTTTAAAATGTATTTAGTAATTTTACTCCTTTTAAAATTTCATCTTTGATTCTTTTCTGAATGCCTTCTTTGGTTTACTAGCTTTTTGGGTGGGACCCTTTCTTTTGGAAGATATTTTTGTTTTCTACCACTCCTAAGTCCCCACTACCCCCTTCTCTTTTCCATGCAGGTGATGTCCGATTCTAGGGTTGGCTATGCTGGGTTGTGCTGTTTATTTTATCACTTATATGTACATTGAAGTTTGTAGTATTGTCTGACCCCCTAGTTATGGATTATGGAAGGCTTTATTTGCGCTCCCATGGTGAATGTATGGAGAGATTTGGATTCAGACAGCTGGTGTTGTCTGCGAGAATTCCGAAAGTGCAAGATGGATCCAATAAAATAAAGATGCCAAACAGAAATAGCGACTAAAGGGCAATATTTTCTCTTTTTTTTGACACAAGTCTTGCTCTGTCACCCAGGCCAGAGTGCAGTGGGGCAATCATGGCAATCGTGCAGCCTTGACCTCCCAGGCTTGAGTGATCGTTCTAACCTCCCAAGTAACTGGGACTACAGGCATGTGCCACCATGCTCGGCTAATTTAAATTTTTGGTAGAGACGGGGCTTTGCTGTATTGCTCAGGCTGGTCTTGAACTCCTAGGCTCAATTGATCCTTTTGACTTGGCCTCCCAGAGTGCTGGGATTACAGGCATGAGCCACCGCACCGAGCTGGGGAATATTTTAGGTAGAAGAATCCAAGAAGAGTTTTGTAAGAGGTGACATTTGAGTAGAAGCCTGGATAAAGTGAGGGAGTGAACCAGATAACATCTAAAGGAAGAGTGTTGAGGAAGAGGAAACAGCAAGTGCAAAGGCCTTGTGACAGGGTCAGGAATGGTGTGTTTAAGGAATAGCAAGGAGGCCAGGGCAGTGGAAACAAAGTCGATGATACAAAGAATGGAATGGTAGAAGACGAGTCAGAGAAGTAGCCAGTGGTCAGACTATGGGATTTAGAGTTTTTCCTAAGGGTAATTGGAAGCCATTGTAAAATGTTAAGTGGGGCAATGGTAGGATTCTCTTTAGGGGACCTCGTAGACTGCACCATGGCGGATGGACTTATGAGGTGAGAGGAGACAGGGAGACCAGTCATAATATTATTACATGAAATGATGGTGGTCTGGACTGGAGCAGAAGCTGGGGAGGTTATGAGAAGTGGTCAAACTTAGAATATGTTTTGAGAGTTGACTTGATGTGACTTCCTGATTGGTCAGATATGGAGTGTGAAAGAGATTCTTGCAGGATAAATGGTGATGGTGACAACATTTCTGAGATGGAGAGACCTGAGAGAGGAAGAAAATGGTTTATGTGTGTATGAGTGGGGGACAAGAGTTCTTCTTTTGATATGTTAAGACTGAGATGTTGATTAGACTTACAGGTAGAGATGAGGACAGGAAGTTTGAATATTCAATTCTTGACCTCAGGAGAGAGGTTGTAGCTTTGTAGATATACATTAGGGAATCATCACGTATTTAAAATCATGGTATTTGCTAGGATCACTAAAGAGTGAGAGAAAGAAGGTCGCCGGCTGAGTCCTAGGCTCCTCCAGATTTATCTGAGGAAAGGAAGATTATCCAGCAAAGTAAACCAAGGAGGATTGCACAATATGACATGAGAAACATCAGGGAATATGATGTCCCCGGAGCCATGGGAGGGAAGAGTTTCAAGGAGAAGGGTATGTTCAGCCGGGTGAAATGCTCCTGCAAAGTTAAGTAAAATGAGCACTGAGAAATGGCCATTGGATTTGGCAACATGGAGGTCATGGACATGCTAGATCAGCCTGGTTTCAGTGGAGACATGGAGACACAAGCCTGGTTGGAATGGATTCAAAAGAGAGACGAAGGAGAAAAATGGAGAGAGACAATTCTTTTTGCGTTTTTCCTTAGAGATATATGCAGACATGGGGTGGACACTAGGGAGGGATATAGGGTCAGGGAACAGAATTTTTTAAGGCAGTTTTGATAGCGTATTTGAAGATTCTTATGAATAATCCAGCAGAGAAAAAACAAATTGATGATGTAGGAGAGTGAAGAAGTGGAGTATACAGGCATAGGTGAAGATGGTAGTTGGAATAAGGAATTTTTCTACCTATTTCTTTTATTGGTGAAATTAGAAGCAAAGTTACCAGTGAAGAGTGGGAAGGATATTGGAGATTTGAAGAGAAAAGTTGTGTAGAAATCATTTTAGATGTGATGAAATGAACTGACAAGGGAAATGAGGGCCTATTTGAAAAGTGAGGGTATAAATTTAAAATGAGCCTTGTTCCCTTGTTTTGTGCAGGCACAAAGGATGTGGAGAATAGGAACTAATCTGGGTAAGGGAATGTGGGGTGAAGGAATTGAGTGCATGTGTGAGACTCTGGAACCAACACTGGGTAAAGAGGGCCATAAGGAAGGCATTTGAATAGTTCAAATATAGCCAATGATTTGGACCTCCCAATAGGGTGAAATAATTGGGACACCAGAGGAAGGGAAGAAAGCAAAACAAAACAAAAATTAGGTGGTCAAGCCAGGTGTAGTGGCTAATGAGTATAATCCCAGCCATGGGAGGCTGAGGCTGGAAAATTGCTTGAGGCCAGGAGTTTGAGACCAGCCTGGGCAACACAGTGAGATTGCATCATATATATATATATATATATATATATGTAATATACATGTAAATTACCCACCCACCCAGGTGGCAGTAGTCTTGTAGTCTAGTGGAAATCTGGAAGTGGAGATTTTGGGAATTATGCAGTTAGTGGCATTGTATAATTAGAGGTCTAGGGTGGGACTACTGAAGTGGGAGGCTGAGGTGGGTGGGGGACAGATTATTGCAAGTGAAGTGGTCCAGGAATAAAACTGCCAAAGCATGGTGTATCAGCCAATTTCAAGTTCCTATTGCCAGGGAAGATGGCAGAATAGAAGTGGGGCTTGGTGCAGAAATCATCAGCAGATGAGGGTGAATGCCTGAGAGGCTGGGTTATGACTCCTTTGAGGCAAGGTAGCAGGTGTCAGAGCCAATGACTTGTGCTTTGTTCGTAGGTGTGAGGAGGAATCAGTGGTCTGAAAGCAGCAGTGAGGAGAACAAGTAAATGAGATGAGGCATTTAAAACTCTTCCTGCATGTAATAAGCATTCTATAAATGGTAGATGAAACCTAGTACTAAGTGTTTGATGAATAAATGATCTTGAAAATGTAGTGCTATGTTCAAAGTGGGCTCATAAAATGTGAATGTGTTCAACAGCGTCCCACACAAAAAAACAAAACAGAAAGCTCTTCCTTTGCCAACCTGAATGGGGATTCTGACCTGCTGTGACTGGATGTCAGATTGAGTCAGATTTGTCCTACTGACTCTACAGAACTCTGGTGGATAATAATCTTAGTCTGGCTGTCTATGTGATGCTGGCTTCTTCGTGTCCATTAGATAAATTATACAGTGCAAATATAGTACAAGCTACAAAATGATCAGATCTAAGAAGTTTAACATGGTGCTTAAAAAAATGTTAACAGCGGCCGGGCGCGGTGGCTCAAGCCTGTAATCCCAGCACTTTGGGAGGCCGAGATGGGCAGATCACGAGGTCAGGAGATCGAGACCATCCTGGCTAACATGGTGAAACCCCGTCTCTACTAAAAAATACAAAACTAGCCGGGCGAGGTGGCGGGCGCCTGTAGTCCCAGCTACTTGGGAGGCTGAGGCAGGAGAATGGCATAAACCCGGGAGGCAGAGCTTGCAGTGAGCTGAGATCCGGCCACTGCACTCCAGCCTGGGCGACAGAGCGAGACTCCGTCTCAAAAAAAAAAAAATTTTAACAGCTGTTTGAGGGGTCCAGTAGCATGAGTGATTAAAGTTAACGGGCTTCCCACTGTCAAAACTCCAGGAATGCTTGGAAAAATGAGAGGTAGTGTTAGGTGTAAAGTCAAATAAATGGTAAAATCTTTGCGGAGGGCTTTGCTGTGTCCTCTTGCTCATTTCAGATGATTCGAACAGTGTGTTCGCCAAGGAAGTCAAGTTAATAAGCTTGTTCTGCATGGCTAATGGCGTGGGTCCAAAGGCTCTGAGGTATAACTTACCTATTTTTACAGATTCCTGGATGGAAGAAAGGCTAGGAAGTTAGGACTTGAAAAATGGAAGTTGATTGATATTTAGGTTTTCTTTTAGTTTATCCTAGGTAAGAATCTATTGTCTCTGAGGACTGATTTTAGAAATAGTACTTCAGAGAAAATAATTGGAACATCTAATTTGCCTATCAATAAAATTGGAAGAAGGAATTAGGGATCCCCTATGTTAATGCTTCATGAGAGATCAGGTGGTAATTACTTCATATTGAAAGAGAAAGCTATCTGGAAACAAAGTAAATAAGAGTAGAGCATGTTTACATTGCAGTTCATTTGCTCAGGAATATTAAGCTCCAGAGTTTTGTTTTTTTCATAATACGACATTCTTACTGGTTTTAAAAAATTGTAATATTAATCTATGCCCGTCCTTGGGAAAATTTAATACTGTAGAAGTATGTGAAATAAAATATAAAAGTTCTCTTTTGAGTCATACTCCTCCACCCCACCCCTCTCCAACCCCCCCAAGTTGCTATTCCCCTCTGTAGATGTTACAATTGACAGTTTGGTGTATGTCTTTCCTAACTTATATCTGCCTTACTCTTTTAAACAACTGCATAGTTTTAAATATAATACCATGACTGTACCATGATTTAAGTAATTAGTTCTGAGGGACACTGGAGTTGTTTGCTCTACAAATAATGCTGTAACAGGCATTCATTTACATATGCCTTTGAATCCTTGTGCAGTGTGTAAACTTCAAGAGCTGAAGTTGCAGACTTTCAGAGTAAGAACATTTGAAAGTTTGATAGATGGTGCTACATTTTCCCCCCTAGTCTATGAGAAAGCCTGTTTGTTCTAGCCAACACTGGGTAATGTCAGCCTTTTAAATTCAACCAACAATTGAATATCATTGTTTCAATCTGCATTTTTTTTGTTTTTTAGACTGAGTCTCACTCTGTTACCCAGGCTGGAATACAGTGGTGTGATCTCGACTCACTGCAACCTCCACCTTCTGGGTTCAAGTGATTCTCCTGCCTGACCCTCCCTAGTAGCTGGGACTACAGGCACCTGCCACCATGCATGGCTAATTTTTATATTTTTAGTAGAGATGGGGTTTTGCCATGTTGGCCAGGCTGGTCTCGAACTCCTGACCTCAGGTAATCCACCTGCCTCGGCCTCCCATAAATCTGCATTTCTTTAAACACTAGCATTGTTGAGCATCTTTTCATGTTTACTGGTAATTTCTCCTTCTACACATAGTCTATATCCTGTAATCATTTTAATACTGATTTTTTTCTTGATTCATAATAGTTCATTGAATATGGGGTAGGTATAATGTGTGTCACATATGTTATAAATGTCTTCACCTACTTTCTCTTAATTTCCTACTTCATTCATGGTGTGTTTTGTCATTTTCTCTGTGGTTTAAAGGGGACTTAAGGCTTATTCCAGTTCAGTGACTAGAGGCTAATTCTAGACTCCCAAGTAACATTTTCTTTGAGAGGCCTTTGGCCCCCTGGCCATAGCTATTCCAACTAGGTCCACCAGTAATGATCTCTCCTGGCATGTTCTCAGGGGTAATACGAGTTGCTGGTGCTTGTTTACAACACTATTAGATTATTGTATCATATACAGATAATGCATTTTAGTAGCAAGGGCATGGATTTGGATTCAGAAGTTCTTGGTTTGGGTACTTTCCTGTGTGTACTAATTGTGTCATTTTTGGAAATTTTACTTCTGAAACAAGGATTATACCTGTCACATCTCATAGGACTGTTGTGACAGTCACATGATATAATGAGAGTAAAATAGTATAAGCTATAAAGCTGTACACATTTTTATTAGTTTCATGAGTGTTTTATTTGGGGGGTGGGGGCGCTATTTGTGGAAGACCACAGGAAGTTGCAGAAGTGTGATGCTCTCCTCCCTCACGCCTCCCTGTGCCTGTAGCACTGACTCCCCCAGCCTTGTTAATTCTACTTCTTAATGGACTTTGAATGGTTCTTTTTTCCCCCAATTCCCACTACCATGATCACAGTCCAAATCAGAGTCAGATTAAAGATGAGTCAGCTGCCTGTCCCAGGGTGCTGTGTGATATGGGAGGAACTGAAATGACTAGAAATATAAGATGTAGAAGTGACACCCCTCCCTTGCAATGGCAGGGCTGCTCTGAGCTGTAGCATAGGTTGTGCATGGTGTTAGTTGGGGTGTGCACACCCTGCCTGAAGGGTACATGCCCGTCAGATCGTCCCTAGACCTCCGTCTAAGGGGAACAAGGTCTGCTGAGTAGCATGGTTTGTTTTCTTGATCAGGTTATTCTTTTAGGGCCAAAACAGAATTATCTAGGGCAGTGGAGGAGAGGCTGGAGTTGATGCCCAAGGGCTTCCTTGCCTCACTTTCTTCTAGCAGCTTCAGGTATGTCTAAATCAATGTTGAGGAGATATTTAATGGTTACTGGTTGAGCAGGGCCCAAATTATGAGCCTACATATCTCAGTATTGCCCTGGTCTCAGTCACTCCTTGTGTGCCTGGGTTTCTCGAATTGCTTTCTGAGCCTCCCTCTTGCCCTCCAGACTGTCCCCCAAGCCACAGCCAGGCTAACCTTTACAAAAGGCCAGCCTCATCAGGTTACCTCCTTGCTTAAAAGCCTTCAGTGGATTTTTGTTGCTCTCAGGATAGAAACCAAGATCCCTAGCATGGCCTAAGAGGCCTATGTCATTGGCCCTGCCTCCCCTCCCTGGGCATTGTCAAAGTACTCTGGCAGTGCTGGTCCTGCCTTGTGGCCGGCTCTGCCCCTGCTTTTCCCTGGCTCATGGTTGCTCAGCCTCAGAGCTCAGATTATCAGCCACCTCCACTGAGAAGCCTTCTCTGACAGCCAAGCCTGTGCCAGGTCCTCTGTCATTTGCTTTCTCTTTATATCCTGCTGTGCCTTTCCATGGTACTTAGGGCAAATATTATGAAATGCTTTGTTGTCTCATTTGTTGTTTTGTGTCCATCACCCCTGCTTAATGAAGACAGGCATTCTGTCTGTCACACTCATTATTGTATTCTTAGCACCTAGAAATACTTCTCATACACAGCAGATACCATTTATTTGCTGAAAGACAGAACATATGAATAACTGTGGCACTTAGGGAGATTTGAATGTGACCAGGCCCTTCTCCCTGCTGGAAGTTGCATGTTCACCAGGGGAGTAGGCCTTTGTAAAGAGGAAGAGTCTTTTTGCCAGGGAGGACGTCAAGACCAGAAGCTCGTAAACATACTGAGGCTATAAATGGTCCCAGCTGTCCCTAAAGCTGCCCTTTTAGGATCTTTTCCTTCCTGAGGCCTTAACATCTTGTAGCGGTGGTTCTTCTGCCTGTTTTTATTTGTTTCTTTGTCTTCAACCTGATTTGATGAATGTAAGAGAATTGAAGCTGGGACATCAGGAAATCTCCAATACTACTGCTATTGTTCCCTGGGAACTGAGAAGAATTTAAATTCCTGAACTCTGACCTTAGGGGCACAGTCTGGCTACCCCTAGAGCTGGGGGATTTTAAGATAACTATATTACAATTACATTACACTTTTCTCCCCTGTTAGATCCAAGAATTAAATCTTCAAGTCTTCTGAGTTTTCAATTGGAAAACTTGTACAAAATCAGTTTTATTGCCTTTGGGTAAATACAGCAGGTTAAAACACAAATTGCTTCTTCCTGGACCTCTACCAGAATTCCTCTACTACATATAGTGGGGGCGGTAATCACCAGGGAAAGGGAAGAAAGCAGGTGAAATGCACAGGATTTAAGAATCTAGCTATGCTTTAGGATCAGAAATTCTTAGGTAGTGCTGTGTGGATATTCTATCGATGCTTACAGCTACTTGAGTGAGTAAAAGGAATGATGTTTATTTTGTCTTACCATTGTACAATCATTTCTTTTTGTCTTATCTCAGAAGTTTAAAAAATTTAATTTTATTATTTTAAAGACTTTTGAAAAGTCTTGTTAAGTTTTAGAGTGAGGGTGAAACACAGAATTAAGTATTTTCCAGTCATCAGTTTAAACCTTTTTCATATCAAAAGTCATCTGGGCATTGCTTTGCCAGGGGCCTTCAGATTCTATTTTTTCCTAATGCTCTTTGTGTATCTTTTTTCTCTCTGATCTAACTTGCCTGCTCTGTTGTTCTGCAAAGAAAATGCAATTTCCTGTTCATTGTGTCTTTTGATCTAACAGATTCTGCAAGTTTAGGAGACAGAGGTTGAGGAAATGTGGCTTCTGCTTGATAGTGCTGTCCCCAGAAACATTCTTATTAAATTACTATTGAATGAGGCAGTCAAGCATCTTTCATCCTGGGAATATTAAAGTGTGTAGGGAGTTCTTTAAAACATTAAGAGGACAAATGCTTGTTTTTATGGTAGAAGACCACATTCACTTTCCTTATTGACTCTCAGGTTAAGAATACATGCATTTTTATTAGCTGTGCTTTGTATCCTCAGCTTACTGAATAGGAAAAGCAAGTGGGTTGGCCCTGCATGATACAACATTGATACAAAATTGTTTCACTCTCTGAGAAGAGAGTTGGAAATCAAAAAGGAAGGTGGTGGTTAATTTTGTGCAGCTGCAACAAGTCTAGGTTCTCTATCAGTATTTGTTCTGGTGATGCATTTTATTTGTTAGATAGGAGTCACTAAGGCTAGCTGTGTCCAAGGGGTGGGGAATTGGACTTCATCTCCCAGTGAAAGGAGTGTCCAAGAATTTGTGGATATATTTTAAAACAACCACAGGTATGTATTGTAATGTCCCCTGTGCTTCACTGCTTTATTTAGCTATTTTATCCAAACCCAGACCAGCAAAATAGAGTCAGAGTGTCAGGAGCATTATATGTTTATGGGTTTATCTTTTCAGAGCATAGAGAGTGTGAGCTCGGGGCAGGAGGCAGGTTGTGTGGGAAATAAGATGACTAGTTAGGGAGGGAGTGTGCCAGGGAGGGCTTCATAGACCAGGCAAAGGAGTTTCGGTTCTCTGCTTTAGGCCTGTGTTTTCCAAATGGTGGTGACTTTACCCTCTAGGTCATTTGGAGAAGTGTCAGGATAAAAAGAAGGTTATTCCTTGAAAGCCAGTTTTACTCAAGGACTTTGGGGAACTCTCATTATGGAGTTGAATGTGTAATTTCACATACTTTTAAAGATAAAACAAGAGTCTACGAAGGATTTGAGTGTGGGATGAGGAGGCTGGAGTTGCACATTATGGTCGGCAGTGCTGAGAAAGGGTGGGGTGTGGCAGAACTGTGACACTAGCTGGTCACTATTCAGGATGTCATTTCAGAGGTTACAGTGACAGCTAAGGTGAGTGCTGAAGGACTGAACAGTGAGGACAGAGGGGGTGATGTTCAGGAAGGAGAAGGGGAGGCTTGGGCCAGTGGGTGGTTGATGTCATCCAGGCATGAGCCTGAAGCAAAGAGAGTTTCATATGTAGGTGGGTGTATAACCATTTCTTTTTATTTATTTGTATCCTAATGCGTTCACATCTGGGGCCTTGTTGACCCTAGAGGAACTGCCCCTCCCAGGGTTAGCTGATTTCTAGACATTGTAAACAGCTCTCCAGAAATACACCGTTCACATGCAAACCCACCAATCCACAGCCCATACCCTCACCATGTCCTTTATCAGTCTCTCAAACCTGGGCCACTACCCACCTGCCTAATCATCCAGGGCCAGATACCAGACATCTAAGTATAATACCTTTCCCCCCAGATCCTGCCAAAATTATTCAAACTAGTCAATCCCAAGTCTGCTTAACCTGCCTCACTCATTCCTTGCTTTGGAAAACAATGAAAATATTTGCCTGCATTTTGCCCTTATCCCATTCCCTTTACCTCCTGACTGGCCATGGTGGTTCTCTGTGAGGCCACCTGCTCTTCATATTGTCTTGCCATACCTCCTGTTTCTAGGGAACTGTGAGTTTAAAAACTTCTCCCAGCTCTTTGGGAGGCTGAGGCAGGAGGACTGGAGTTCAAGACCCGCCTGGGCAACATAGTGAGACCTGTTCATTACTGAAAAAAAAAAAAAAAGAAAAAAAGCTGGGCATGGTGGCATGTGCCTTGTAGTCTTAGCTACTTGGGAGGCTGAGGTGGAAGAATCAATTGCTCGAGCCTTGGAGGTCGAGGCTGCAGTAAGCTGTGATTGTGCCACTGCATTCTAGCCTAGGCAACAGCGCAAGACTCTGTCGCAAACAAAAACCAAAAAGCAACAAATAACTCCTTCCTTCATGACTAGTGATTTCTGTGACTATGTGTCTTATACTAGGAGTAAAACAAATCCCAGGTACCTATAAAAAGGTGAGGCTATGCCAGGATCAGTGGTGCATGCCTGTATTCCCAGCTACTTAGGAGGTTAAGGCAGGAGGATTGATTAAGACTGGGAGTTTGAGACTGTAGTGTGCCATGACTGTGCCTGTGAATGGCCACAGTGCTCGAGCCTGGGCAACATAGTGAAACTCCATTTCTTTAAAAAACAAAAAAAGTGAGGGTCATGGAGAATTTGGTTTTAGACATACTGAGTTCAGAGTATCTTGGGGGTACTGGGATATTAGGCTGGAGATATCTAGGGGCAATTGGACATCAGGATTTTGGGCTTTAGGGAAAATATCTCAATATTCCCTCTCTATTCTGTCTCGTAGGATTGTGTGAGTTGAGATCATGTATGAGAAGGGGCTTTGAAAATTAGGAAGTACCATGTAAGTGAAGTAGCTATATCTCACCAAGAATAAGTAAAAAAGAAATTTTGCTGTAACCCCTTGATGCCAATCTTTATTCAGACAGAAACATTTATAGGAGTTCTACTGACTGATTGTCCCTGCCGCTACAATGGCTTAGATTTGATTTTTTAAAAGGAGCCTGTTCTTACCAAAAGAAGAGGAGAATATCAGAAAGTTAATATTTTCACTTGTTGAT
>NW_016812958.1:608836-629365 GCF_001698545.2 Rhinopithecus bieti | reverse complement strand
TGTGTTAGCCAGGATGATCTCCATCTCCTGACCCCATGATCCACCTGCCTCAGCCTCCCAAAGTGCTGGGATTACAGGTGTGAGCCACCGTGCCCAGCCAATTTATTTTTTTAATTAATTTTTATTTTTTTATTTAAAAAAATTTCTTTTTTGGTCAGGCACAGTGGCTCACGCCTGTAATCCCAGCACTTTGGGAGGCCGAGGCAGGAGGATTTCTTGAGGTCAAGAGTTCGAGACCAGCCTGGCCAACATGACGAAACCTCCTCTCTACTAAAAATACAAAAATTACCTAGGCGTGATAGTGCATGCCTGTAATTCCAGCTACCAGGGAGGCTGAGGCAGGGCAATTGCTTGAACCGAGGGGGTGGAGGTTGCAGTGAGCTGAGATCATGCCACTGCACTCTGGGATGACAGAGTGAGACTGTCTCAAAATAAATAAATAAATAAATAATTTTTATAAAAGTTATTTTTTATTTCAATAGGTTTTTGGGGGAACATACGTTGTTTGGTTACATGAATAAGTTCTTCGGTGGTGATTTCTGAGATTTTGGTGCACCCATCACCCAAGCATTGTACACTGTACCAGTGTGTAGTCTTTTATACCTCATCCTCCTCCCACCCTTTCCCCTGAGTCCCCAGAGTCCATCGTATCATTCTTATGCCTTTGCGTCCTCATAGCTTAGCTCCCACTTATGAGTGAGAAGAAATGATGTTTTGTTTTTCCATTCCTGAGTTACTTCACTTAGAATAACAGTCTCCAATTTTATCCAGGTTGCTGTGAATGCCATTGTTTCATTCCTTATGATGACATGCCCATTATTTCTAGGAAAGCACACAATAAGATAAAACTAGAACGAATATTTCCCTGGATGAGATGATTTCTAGAATCTCATGAGACCCATTTTTTTTTTTTTTTTCAGGAGAATAAAGAGAGCGTTAGATCAGTGGTTCTCAAACCATAATCCCATAAGATGAACTTTTGTGAGCTAAAGTAATGTTAGATAGTTAACCTTTGATTAATGGAGGTTCCCTGAATCTCCACAATACAAATTGTATAAAAACTGATGTTAGTAGATAGATATTCTCAGGCATTTTTCTTAAACTTTTGGTATCTGTTTCCACTTGAATATAGACAGTTGACAAAGGAAGCCAACAATATTATTAGGGAAAACTGAAAGAGCATATCATAATTGACTGATTGCTTTATTAATATTTTGGCCAGTTGTCTGCCATGTAATTGTCATTGGTATGTATGGTAGCGTTAAATATATAAATATTCCTGGAGGAGGCTGGTTTGTATCTCACCCAGGAGATTGCTGGGTGCTGCTGTTGCTCTGCCTCCTGATGCATTGATAGTCTGTCCTGACTTCTGTGGGTTCTTGTGATCCTTAATTGGGAAATGCACTTGGCCTCTGTGTCATTTGACTTTCTGTTGAATGTCATTTGACATAGAAAGTCTTGAGGATGCCATTTATTTGTACATTTGTCTCTTTTTAAATTGGCTCCCAGGAGAGAGTTTAGAGACTGATACAAGGATGGTGTATTATTCAGGGTCCTCCAGAGAAACAGAATCGATTGGAGATATCTGGTCATTTCTTTACAATACATTTCTTACACATATATACACACGCAGTCATACTCTACATAACGGTGTTTCAGTCAGTGATGGACTGCATATATGACAGTGGTCCCGTAAGATTTTTATAGAGCTGAAAAATTCCAATGGCCTAATATTTACTCTACTTCTTAATGTTATTTTAGAGTATACTCCCTCTATTTATTAAAAAACAAACCAACTGGTAACTGTAAAACAGCCTCAGGCAGATCCTTCAGGAGGTATTCAGAAGAAGGCATTGTTATCACAGGAGATGACAGCTCCATGCATGTTACTGCCCCTGAAGACCTTCCAGTGGGACAAGATGTGGAGGTGGAAAACAGTGATATTGATGATCCTGGCACTGTGTAGGCCTAGGCTAATATGTGTGTTTGTGTCTTAGTTTTTAACAAAAATGTTTAAAACATTTTTTAATGGAAACAAGCTTATAGGACAAAGATATAAAACTATCTTAGAGCAAAATATAAAATATTTTGAGCAGCTGTACAATGTGTGTTTTAAACTGTGTTATTATAAGAGTTAAAAAATTTTAAGTTTATGAAGTAAAAAGTTACATTAAGCTAAAGTTAATTTAGTGAAGAAAGAAAAATATTTTAAAATAAGTTTAGTGTAACCAGGCATGGTCACTCACACCTGTCATCCCAGCGCTTTGGGAGGCTGAGGCAGGCGGATCACAAGGTCAGGAGTTCGAGACCAGCCTGACCAACATGGTGAAACCCCGTCTCTACTAAAAATACAAAAATTAGCCGGGGATGGTTGTGCGTGCCTGTAATCCCGGCTACTCAGGAGGCTGAGGCAGGAGAATTGCTTGAACCCTGGAGGCGGAGGTTGCAGTGAGCCAAGACGGCACCATTGCACTCCAGCCTAGGCGACAGAGTGAGACACCGTCTCAAAAAAAAAAAAAAAGTTTAGTGTAGCCTAAATACACAATGTTTATGAAGTCCATCATAGTGTACAGTAGTGTTCTAAGCCTTCACATTCACTCATCACTCACTCACTGACTCACCCAGAGAAACTTCCAGTCCTGCAAGCGGCACTCATGCATGTGCCCCATACAAGTGTACCAATTTGTATCTTTTTTACTGCATTTTAATGTACCTTTTGTATGTTTAGGTATACAAATGCCATTGTGTTACAGTTGTCTATAGCATTTAGTTCAGTAACATGCTGTACTGGTTTGTAGTCAAGGAGCAGTAAGCTATACATATAGCCTAGGTGTGGAGCAGGCTATACCATCTAGGTTTGTGTACATACACTCTATGATGTTCATACAAGGATGAAATCACATAACACCACATTCCTCAGGATATATCGTTGTTGTTAAATGATGTATGACTGTATGTCTGCCTGTGTGTGTGTGTATAATCTGTACATATACATACGAGATAAAAATGAGATTTATATATAGCCAATCCTCTGTGTCCATGGGTTCCACATCCATGGATTCAACCAACTGTGGATTGAAAATACTTTAAACAATTGCATATGTATTATACATATACAGATTTTTTTCTTGTCATTATTCCCTAAACAATACAGTACAACAACTATTTACATTAGGTTTTATAAGTGACCTTGAGATAATTTAAAATATATGGGAGGGATGGCATTGGGAGTTATACCTGATGTAAATGACAAGTTGATGGGTACTGACGAGTTGATGGGTGCAGCACACCAACATGGCACAGGTATACATATGTAATAAACCTGCACGTTGTGCACATGTAAAGAAAAGTTCAACCTTCCTCTGTCTTTTTGTTCTATTTGGGCCCTCCACAGATTGGATGATGCTCATACACATTGGAGAGTGCAATCTGCTTTACTCTACCAATTCAAATGCTAACCTCTTTTGGAACTACCCTCACAGACACACCCACAGATAATGTTTAATTTAGGTATCTTGGCATCCTGTGGCCCAGTCAAGTTGACCCATAAAATTAACAATCACAAGTGGAGCCCCTTAAACTTCTTTCAAGGAAGGTGATGGTGGAGACAGTGCAGGAGAGCCTGCAATTTATCCTGAGTGGGGTTTGCTTTCCACTTTCATTGTACTAAAGAATGTAGTGATTTTTAATTTAAAGTAACATCTGGGCCTTGGGAAGTAGTTCAGAATGTGGATGCTGAAATCTTACTCTACCACTTATAGGTTGTGCGACCTTGGGGAAGTTACTTAGCTTATTTATGCCTTGGTAGCTTCTGTTATAATATAGGGATCATAATAGCACATACCTCATAGGGTTGTTTTGATTATTAAATGACTCCAAGCATGCAAGGCACTGTGAATACTACATTGTTAGTACCTACTAAATGCTAGGCAGATTTAGCTATTCTTTTTTTTATTATTGTATTAATGCCTTCACTATTCTTACAACTGGGAAAAATTACTCTTGATCCATTTTTTAGTATGCCAACCTTCTGCAGCTGGTGAATCTTAGCATTAGTGGTCTTATTTAGGTTTTTGACTGATTAAACAGGATTACTTTCTGACCTAGTGTTTAATAACTTCGCTGCTAGAAAAACCTTTGGGTTTTTTTTGAGGCTTTAGTATAAGTTTTCAACTGACAGGACCCAGGTGCCCTAAACTTGAGATTTTAAAAAGTTAAAAAAAGTTAAAAAAAATTATTTTTTAAAATTTATTTAGGTACATTACAGTTGTACGTATTTATGTGATATTTTGAGACAGGCATACAATGTGTAATGATCAAATTAGGGTACTTGGATATTCGTCACCTTAAACATAAGTCATTTCTTTGTGTTAGGAACATTCCAGTTCTACTAATTTTCAGATGATTTCTTCTTACTTGTTAACATCCTTTTCTTGCAGATTGAAGGACTCCCTGTAATATTTCTCGTATGACAGGTCTGGTGTTGATAAAATTCCTCAGCTTTTGCTAATCTTGAGTTTTGATGAGGACCTCTCTCCTATCCCCCATATTTTGACCACAAAGTAGATCAAACACAGTTAAGGAATATTCGGGCTTATCATACAGAGAGAAATATAAGGTAGTATAACATTTATGACCACTTAAGTCTAAGATGAAAATCTATAAAGACAAGTTATAGGAAAACTTGAATTCTCAAGATTTTTAATTTAAAAAAATGGTAAATACTAGGGCCAGTGAAACAATCTTAAAGGAGTTTGTTTTTGTGCTCTTTTTTCGTTGAAAGTGAGTTTTAAACATGTATTCCAGGTGACATGGAAGCTATAGGGCTCAAGTAATTGTAGAAAGCTAAATTCTTTCTTATTGCAGAGCCATGACAGTCACCATTTCAGTACCTAATTTGCACTTTACCTCTCTTTAGCTAGCTTAATATTCAGTTATAATCAGAAGTGTAGCGAGTCCCAAACCTTAAAGGATTTAGAAGAATTCTGTGAAATTAGCAAAATATCTGCTACCACAAATGTTATGTTATGAATTCGTTTGTTGAAATTTGCTTTGACAGGCTTAGGAAAGGATCTACAACATTAAGGAAGCAATGTTGGATACCATGCTAACAGAGTAGTAGACTGATATTCTCCCTGGGCAGTTGTGAAATATGGCACTATTAAATATTGGAAACTCTCTGGTGACTTAACTTCTAGTCCTAATGTACATTATATAATCATGGAGGTTTTGGGCCAATAATCTAATAATTCGTTGATGCTGGGTGACAAAGAATGAGTTTTCATGTAATGGTTAAAGATGTTACATGAAATATGCCCTTTTGAAGAGAAATAGCCTGTGTGTTTAAATTATGCTAGTAGGCAGCATTACATGTGAGCAGCAGATACTTCCCTGGGACCATAGGCTGTTAAATGACCACAAAAGCCTCCTAATTGCAATCTTCCTCCATTCTAACTCATTCTCTACTTTCAGCCAGTCGGGCTGATTGTAAAGGTGCCTATCCCAACATGGGTCACTCTGCTTAAAACCCTTCAGTGGCTCACAGAGCCCTCAAAGGAAGTCTATACTATTATTACATTCATTCATTCCCATTTTAGTTTTTCTTCCACCCTGCCATTTTATCACCCAGACGTCTTGGATACTGAGGCATCTCAAGTAACTCAAGGATGACCACGCTTCACAAGAGGTGAACTGGGAGCACAGGCAGGCCTTGCTGTCCAGCTCTGATCCCTGCAGCTCTCCCTGCCATCTGCCTCATTCTCTTTCTCTGTAGACTTTCTCTGCTTTGGCATGCTTGGAAATGGCCACCCTATAGCTCCCTGGTTTAGATGTCTCCTGGAAGTGATCAGCAGAGATAGACGTTTGTATAAGTCCGTTCTCACATTGCTATAAAGGAGTACCTGAGACTGGGTAATTTATAGACTCACAGTTCTGCAGGCTGTACAGGAAGTATGGCAGAGGAGGCCTCAGAAAACTTACAGTCACGACAGAAGGCAAAGAAGAAGCAGGCATGTCTTACATGGCTGGAGCAGGAGGAAGAAAGAGAAGCCGGGCCAGATGTTCTTCGCTGAGGGTCGTCGGGGTTCCCTGCTTCAACAGTGCTTGGACGGAACCCGGCGCTGGTCCCCGTCTGGCTGGCCGCCCTTAGCCCAGCCCTCCCTCAGCCTCCTTCACCGCGCCCTCGGACGCCCAAGGTCCCGCCGCCGCTCAGCACCGCGCGCCACCGCTGCCGCCGCCGGCCGCCGCCGCCTGTCCTTAGACTCCCGCCATGACACGGCGTCCACCCTCGCAGGTGCGCCAGAACTAACCACCAGGATCAGGGCTTGCCATCAACCGCCAGATCAAACCTGGAGCGCTACGCTTCCTACCTGACCTGTCCATGTCTTACTACTTTAACTGTGAAGTGTGGCTTGAAGAACTTGCCAATACTTTCTCACCAAGTCTCAGGAAGGAAAGGGAACATGCTGAGAAACTGATGAACGCTGAGAACAAACGAGGTGGCCGAATCTCCCTTCAGGATATCAAGAAACCAGACAATGACGACTGGGAGAGTGGGCCCTGAATGCCATGGAGCTTGTGCAATTACATTGGAAAAAAATGGAATCAGTCACTACTGGAACTGCACAAACTGGTCCATGACAAAAATGACCCCCGTTTGTGTGATTTCATTGAGACGCATTACCTAAATGAGTACGTGAAAGCCATCAAAGAATTGGGTGACCATGTGACCAACTTGTGCAAGATGGGAGCACCCGAATCTGGCTTGGCAGAGTATCTCTTTGACAAGCACACACTGGGAGACAGTGATAATGAAAGCTAAGCCTCAGGCTAATTTCCCCATAGCCATGGGGGTGACTTCCCTGGTCACCAAGGCAGTGCATGCATGTGTTGGGGTTTCCTTTACCTTTTCTATAAGTTGTACCAAAACATCCACTTAAGTTCTTTGATTTGTACCCTTCCTTCAAATAAAGAAGTTTGGTACCCCCACCCCCCCAAAAAAAATAAAATAAAAGAGAAGCGGGAGGTACCACACATTTTTAAACAACCACATCTCAGGAGAACTCACTCACTATCCTGAGAACAGCAGGGGGCATATCTACCCCCATGACTCAGTCACCTCCCACCAGGCCCCTCCTCCAACACTAGGGATTACAGTTTGACGTGAGATTTAGTCAGGGACACAAATGCAAACCATATCAAGGTTCTACTTCCAGTTCCTGGGAAAGTGAATCTGATGGGCTAGAGTAAGATAGGCTCCCCAGGTGATCCCCTGAGCCTGGGAGATGGCCACAGGCATAGCACTGGCTGTGAAAGCAGACTGCCAGAAGAAAACACAGTCAACCTTTTGTTGCTCCCCTTAGCCCTGTCCTTCCCCTTTCATTTTCCAATGGCTATAACATCAGATGTCTTCAGATAGGCTTGGAGTTTGGTCTTTGGTACCAAGGACTGTGATTGCCATATACATTGTTTATTTATTTTTTGAGACAGGGTTTTGCTCTGTAGCCCAGGTTGGAATGCAGTGACATGAACGTGGCTCACCGCAGCCTTAACCTCCTGGGCCCAAGTGATCCTCCTGCCTAAGCCTCCTCTGTAGCTGGGACCATAGGCTTGCTCCACCACTCCAGGCTAAGTGTTTTTTATTTTTTGTGGAGACAAGGTTTCACCATTTTCCCAGGCTGGTCTTGAACTCCTGGACTCAAGTGATCTTCCTGCATTGGCCTCCCAAAGTGCTGGCATTACAGGTGTGAGCACCACCCCTGGCCCCTGGTTTATTTATGGGAAACTTAAGGCAGCCGAGAACCTATCTTTCCAACAAGGTGGTATATCTTGTAGATTTTTTCATTTACTCATTTGTTTAACTAATATTTACTAGTTATCTACATTGTTTAAGGTGCTATAATATAGAGATGCATGGAATGTAATTATATATAGTATAAAGTCCAATTTAGTTTTTGGGGAAACTGTTATGTATTTAAGCTGCATTTGCTTGCTTGTTCAGGGTTATAATCCTTTATTCATTAATATTTTCCCCCAGATCTTGTTCCAATATTATGGCAGGCAGTCAAACCCTTTAATCGTTTGCCTGTAAAGATGTCTCTGATTTATTCAGAAGGTTTACTCATTCTAGTTAGGAGTAACTGGGAGAATAGACACGTTGGAAAAATAGAAATCTTCCAACAGCAATGTTTCATGACATTATGAGTTTGGCATTAATTAAATAACAAGAGAGAGAGTTTGTATTATCTGGGAAGCTGGAGGCTTTAAGATTATAAACATGGCAGCTTGCCCAAATCATTTCTAGAGTTGGAAGTAGCGTGAAGTTCAAGACTTCACAAATAAACATTCACATGCAAAGAGAAAATCAGAAAATCATAGCCTAAATCCAAAATGAAGTCACAGCTGGCTGCTTTGGAAAAAAGAAGGATGAGCTTTGTTGGCAAAGTCAGCTCTTCTGCATGTTTTAAAGTCTATGTAGCAGAGTCTAAAAGAAAGCAAACCAAATTTCGATTCTCTCTTATAGCAGGCTTAAATTTAGCTCTTTGTGGAAACTGGTTGGGAACATGTACATGGTTGAAGGTATATGGTGTTATGTTTATAAAGTTCAATGATGGTAACTGTTGAAGGGGTTATATCACTAGAGTATTTATTGGGGTGATAGTGGGTAGCAGGATAGTGGGAGACCCCTACAAAGAGACCATTAGGTAAACCAATTTGTTGAATATTTGAAATCATATTCTTTTGTAGTGAGGAAGAAAGCATACTTGAACTTGCATTCTTAAAATTGAACACTCAAAAACATCATTTGGAGAGCTTTGCCATGATAACCATTGTGAAATAAAAAAGGGGAAGAAAGCATAACCCACCAACAAATGCCATCATCAATCGTCATCAAGCTTTGATTTGATGATAAACATGTGCAGATCGTGTGCAAACTGTCCTCCTAACTGTTGAACCCCTTGCTTCCTTTGTGTACTGGCCAGTGCACCCAGGGATGTCAGGTAACTCTTTCATAAGAAGATGGTAGGTTAATTCCATAAAAGTGCAATTCAAGAGCCCAATTTGAATACATTTTGAGGTGGAATGTTGTCTTTGCAGTTGGTGATTTGAAAGGTTACTTTAAATCCACTGAGTAAACATGCTAAAGTAGGTGAGAGTTTCTTTCTTGGGTTTTGGAAATGTGTTATTGATGTATGATAATTGTGGCTAAGGTCATTTCCTAATCTTCAATATTAACTACACGTTTGTCCTGTCCTCTATAGAGAAGTATAATAATTAATTTGCTGTCTGAGGAAATAAAAATGAAAGGGACTAATCACAAAACACATTTTCCATAGCAAAAGGGCAAAAGTGCTAATTGAATGTAGGTAATATTTTCCCATTTTGAGGAACAAAAATATGAACTTTGAATCGATTCCTGATCTACAGATATGGATCCTTGTCTGCAAGGCATTTTATTTTGCTCATCCTTAGGACTTTTCTCATCTTTTATTAGGACAGGACCTACCATGTTTTTCTAATAATGCCAGCCTGGCCAAAGTCATACAGAACTTTCTAATTCCTTTTTACTTGATGTTGTGCCCAGGGACTGGCCAAAGTTAAGGGTTTAGCCTCTTCTGGAACTGAGTAGTCCACAGGGAAATGGACCTCTGACTGAGGGCTCATTAATTTATCCTAGTCAGTTTTATTTTTAAATATAATTTCTGCATCCAGGTATAGTTTACAATGTTCAGACTGTATCTTTAGCTCTCAAAGTCTTACAGGCCAATCAGTTTGGGGGGGAAAAGCTGCTGAGCTTTAAGCTGTTCTAAAAGTACATAATTTACACAAAAATTAGACAAGTTGGATAGCGTGATCTATCTCTAGTGAATGACTGTTTTGTTGTCGTTCCAATCTCCAGTCCATTACCAACTGATAATTTTGTGGACTATAGTAAAAATCAATTACTAAGAGTGAAAAACCAAGACATAAAAAAAAAGCTCCAAAGTTTTATTAGATTTAACAGATATAAAATTAGACTATCAAATTGTTATAAAAGTATCTAATTTTTTTCAATATATCTACACTTATGTGAGATAAGCATACTTACCTCATTTTGTACCCATCACAAACAGTTTGCAGACTGGCATGGGATCACACTGAGACAAAAAATCTAATTTTTTTTTTTTTTTTTGAGATGGAGTTTCACTCTCGTTGCCCAAGCTGGGGTGCAATGGCGTAATCTCAGCTCACTGCAACCTCCACCTCCCGGGTTCAAGCCATTCTCCTGCCTCAGCCTCCTGAGTAGCTGGGATTAAAGGTGTGGACCACCACGCCCGGCTATTCTTTTGTATTTTTAGTAGAAACGGGGTTTCTCCATGTTAGCCAGCTGGTTTTGAACTCCTGACCTCAGGTTATCCACCCGCTTCAGCATCCCAAAGTGCTGGGATTACAGGTGTGAGCCACCACGCCTGGTCCACAAAATCTCGTTACTTAGTTGGAGTTGAAAAAGTTAAATAGTACCTAGAAGCTTCCATTTAAAAATTTTCCCAAAATGATATCTTGATTTAAATTTGCTGTATTTACTTTTTTCCCTAACAACAACAATAACAACAACAATGACAAGGAACATTCACAATATTTTCTATTTTTTTTTTTTTTTAACAGAGCCTCAATAGGTTAATCCTATTCCAGGAAAGTGTAGGTTATCTGCGTAGTCCTGGGTGAATCTTGATCAGATTGGTTATTCCAGTTTCCTGCTGACTGATTGGTGTAGGTAGGAACAAGTGACACAATGCTGGCCAATGAGATGTGAGGGAAGTTGGGGAAGTTGGGGCGCTTTTGAAAAAGTTTTCTTTCCTCTTAAAAAAGGTACAATGAAATGATTTGAGGATATGATGCCTGGAGCTGCTACAGCCATCTGTTAACCTATGAGTTTATGATGATTAGAGTAGAAAGATGGAAGAAACTTGGATTTTCAATGAATTATTGAATTGCTAAATAAACTAATTTTACTGCCTTCCAAATTTCTTATATGGGATTTAAAAAATTCTTTATCTTTTAAGCAATTTGTCATTCTCTTATTTGCAGCCAAAAGCATCTAAACAGTAATTTGCAATCATTCAAAGCATATATGATATTTTAATAAGGAGTTCAATTTTTAAGGAAAATCAGTAATTAATTAGATGTTTAAGAATCAATTTCCCATGCAATGCTCTACCCTGAGGCATGGCTTTTCATCAGATGGCAGCTCTTAACCTTGCAAGCAAAAAGACTACTAGAAGGAATGAACTGATCTCTGTAGGATTTGCTCGGCAAGCCAAATGTTTAAAAAGCAGCATATGGCACAAAAATAAGGTGTACTGCAGCTGCAAAGACTGCCTTTGTTTTGAGATATGGGATATTTGTAACCTTCGGCAGGGGTAGGTTAAATCAACTCTGAATCTTGTTTTGAAGGTTGGGGCAAGTGCACGATGTGCATAGTCCTCTCAGAGCAGGCTGTAGGTTATGGATCATCAGTAACCATTGGAGGCTGTGACTGAGGGGTTGCACAGTCTTTTTTAATTCCTTAGTGCTCTGCTTTCAGCCTTGAAAGTTTACTGAGATGCTCAGATGGAGGAAGATACAAGCTGCAGGGCTTGAGAAGTACCTATGGGTATAAAAAGAACTATCACTAGGCATTTTGGGTGCTGGAATTTGTGACAAGTAGATGGAAAGGAAAGAGAGATGGGGGCTAAATGAGGTCATATGAGTGAGTGTAGCTGGCAATAGAGCTGAGAGATTTTAGGTTTTTTTTTTTTTTTTTTAAATGAAGAAATGAATGACATGTTGAGTCTGCCATTAATGTGTGTTAGAGATTGTCCTCAGCACTTTTCTTACATTAATTCATTGAATCCTCACCACAGTCCCATCAGACAGATTACATTATCATGCCCAGTTACAGATGAAGGAAGTGAGTCCAGTCCACGGAAGTTAAGTACCTTTGCTAAGACCCACAGCCTTCATAGTTCACGCTCTTACTCATGAACCACTCTTGCCATATGGAGCATTACAACTGTATAGACAAGTCAAAAAATAGTATAGGAATCATTTGGGTATCCAGTGCTCCACTCTGTCATTTAAAGAAATACAACTTAAAAAATATGGCTGGTCCCTGAACACCTTTCTCTGCCCCTAGTTCTCCCTTTCTTTCTATGATCTTTCTTTCTGTGAGCTTTCTGGCATGAGGCCTGGTTTGGCTTTTGGTAGAGAGGCTGGGTTTACTTTTTCATGCCTCCTCCCTGATTACTTAAGCAGCAGTTCTGAGAGAAGCAGATTTCTCCAGCCTCTGCTGCCCAGAGCCAGGCCTCAGCCAGGTGTTCTAGACAGTGAGCGAACCTCTGGCCCCCTTATGGGGTGGATCCTTCAGTCTTCATTTAGTCCCCACTGTACTGTAAGTGCTCAGCAACCAGCCCCGTTGCCCTCTGTTGGTCATGGTGACCTGAAGTCCCAAGGTTTCAGTCCCACCACGGCAAGGCCTCTGGGAAAATGGGAAGGGTAATGCTATTGATTTGGGGGAAAAGAGGCTCTTTTCATCTGCTGTTTCTTGGTTGGAGGGGCTATGAAGGCCAGGCTCTTACAGTCCTTTTTGGTCACGAACATCTTATTTTCTGAGTTGTTTTGACTTGAAGAAATTAGGGTGATTATTTTGGAAGGATACATGAAATTATTTTAACGGTTAAATTAACTTGATTTTGAAATGCAAGTTTTCTTGGCACCCATGGATGGCAAGCAGTAGGGAGCCTGCTTTAGGCTTAGTTATTACTCAAAGGAATTTAGAGGAGACATGGATTGCAGCCTATAATACCTTTAAGTTAAAAAAAAAGAGATGGAGTCAGGAATGCTTCACCATGGAGTTGTTTTGTTTGTTTGTTTTTTGAGACAGAGTCTCACTCTGTTGCCCAAGGAGGAGTGCAGTGGTGTGGCTCATTGCAAACTCTGCCTACTGGGTTCAAGTGGTTCTCGTGCCTCAGCTTCCTGTGCAGCTGGGATTACAGGCATGCACCACCATACCCGGCTAATTTTTGCAGTTTAGTAGACATGGGGATAGCCATGTTGGCCAGGCTGGTCTCGAACTCCTGGCCTCAAGTGATCCGCCCCCCCGTCAACCTCCCAAAGTGCTGGCATTATAGGCGTGGGCCAGCGCGCCTGGCCCACCATGGAGCTTCTGCTATAATTTATCTTTTGATTTATTCATCAGCTACTTACCATCTACCTCTTGCCAAACACTGGCAGGTATGGGAGATATAGCAGTAATAAAAGCATGTAAAAATTCTTACCCTCATAGAACTTACATTCCAGCAGGAGAGACAGAAATAATGAAGCAAGTAGTTGTGTTTGTGTGTGTGTGTGTGTGCACGCGCGTGATGTTATGTAGTAAGTGCTGATAAAAACAGTGAAGGAAATAGGGAAGACTAGTTTTTTTTTTTTTTTTTTGAATACAACTAAACTGTTTCAAGGAGCATATTACCAGTGCAGAAGCAGATGTATTATTCTAAATACAATAATCAAAATAAGATTATGACATCGAAACTGCATAGTCTCTTAGAGCATCTCCATGATACATGACTATGATTTGACAAGGTGGGGATCTAACCAGTAGGTAGCTCTTGGTGCCCTCAGCAATGGGAGCTGTAGCCCACTTTCTCCCCTCCAGGGTGACCCTCCTCATGATCTAAAACATCTCCTGACTGTCTCCCCTCCAGCCCCTGCAATAGGACTTATCATGGTAAAAGGAGAAAAACTTGAGTTCTTCATACTCGGGGAAGGAAAAAACTGGACATACGTTATGGTCGACCACTGCCCTCATTGGCAATGTGGACAGTAGAAGGGAAAGTGATTTTTCTTTTTCAGAAAAGAATTTTGATGTCTGTGTGTGTGTGTGTCTAAGTGGGATAGGCTTTGGTGATCAGCATAGCCTGGGAATTTGGCAAGTTGGAAATGAGCTTTTTACTAATATCAGAAATTCAAATGAGGATAACTTCTCTAATGTAACTGCCATGAGCATTCATAATAGTGATATTACAGATTGTGTGGAGACCATCCTCTTCAGTTTATTAATAAAAGATTTCCATAAATCAGGATATAATTTTAAGAACACCCCCTCACCACCATTTAAAAAATTGTATGACGAATTGCTTTTTCATTTGCAAGATTTTTGTTTAAGCAGAGCTCTTAACAATTTTTTTTGTGAGCAGTCATTTTAAAGTGCCTACATTTGCATGGCTTTATAGAGACACAGTTAAATCGACATAGGCCTAGTCATCTCAATACAGAAGAGAAGGCAAATTTGCATTTTAAAAGCTGCATTTTGGACTGGAAAGTATTTAATCCCCAAAGATAAACTGCTTTACAGCTGATTTGTTCGTGGATATGATGATGGCTCTAGAAGGTAATAGATACTTGATTTGGTTTCCCTGAATAATTCCAAATTCTGGATTAAAGCACGGTAATTGATTTAAAGAAGACATGACTTTTTTGTTGAGATGGAGATATAGGGAGTAGTGTGTGTGAAAGTGGGTAGGAATAGGGTATTCTGTGACTACAAATCAGCTGATTTTATGGATTTTCCACTTGCAGCTTTTTGGTAGCTGGAATATTTCAGCCATCAAGCACAGCTCTTTTCAGACACAATAATGATCACTTGCTGACATGGCCCTTTCAAGCCATGTCCGGTGTCTGACAGAGCTGATGGCCACTGTGAAACTACTGAAAGATGTCCTGGATAAGTCAAGCTGGCCAGACTGGCTTAGGTTTAAAACCTTGGATCCTCACATTTCTGGAACAAAAGAAAGGATACATACTCGTCAGAAGTGTGATTTCAGTTAAACCAATCTTGACTATTTTTATGTTTCTGAGTCAAGTGCTTCAAGACAAAAAAAAAAAGGAGTCCTTGTGGTCACTTGTTCACCTAGGGAAAGAGCATTTAAATGGCCACTAGTGGCTAAATGTCCACAGGTGCTTCTGCATTATTCATCAGAAGTTTCCTCTATCATTAGAATAGCACTGTCTTGCACAGAGCAAATATTTCTTTGAGATTTAAAGAAGATGTAGGTCTAGTTGTTGCTTTTTTATTTTTCAGATCTGGATTGTGGGGATAAACTGATGTTTGAATTGTTCTTGTTCTGTGGGAGGAAAAGGATTTCTGATTACGGTACTTATCAGCAATTGGAGTGCTGAATCAGTTACAAAAATTCAAAATAGCATGCAGATTGTGACATAATTTTCCTGTGTGAACAGTCCTTCAGGGAAGCAGCCTTACAGGATAACAGTTCTATACATTGTTCATTCCTGTACTGAATGTTGTAGTGACCCAGGGCAGGGAGAGCTGGAGTCCAGGCAAAGCTTGTACATCTCCCGGATGTTGACAAGTACTGCTGCCTCAGTGCTTTTTGTTATATTGAGGTTCTACTGCTTCAAGTGCATACATCACATTTAAATAGAGTATATTTAAACTTGGCAGTGATCCTAGCGTTACACTAGGATCCTAGTGATGTTAGCATTAATAATATAATCAGTAATATGCAAGAGCGCCATCTCATATTTAAGGCTTGTATTTTATTATTTGCCAAGCATCTACTCTGAGTCTGCTCCTGTGGTCTTGTGAAATTACCGTAATACCCAGAATTGTGTTCCCTTGATGCATTGCTGTGGCTGTAAGTCAGGCAAAGGTGACTTAAATGTGGACCAGTTTGATTTTTAATGATAAATTTGGATCAGAATTTTAGGGTTAGATAAATAACTTTTAAGAATAATAAATTTTTCCCTAAAAAATTAAAAATTAGAACTAGTTTCTATGATGAGCCACAAAAGAATATCTTAAATTCCAAAATTTTCTTCAATCATGTGAAAGCAGTTTACTGTCTGTCTTTTAATTTTCAAGTCTCTTTTTTAGTTCTTATTCCTTATGGGTGCATAGGATATTAGGTACTAGTTTATGAAGTTTTTTAAAACTGTATTTATTTGTAAAATGTTACTTGTTTACTGGAAAACAAGGAAGAGAATAAAGAAGAATATGAATTATCCTTAACCCTCTAAGCCAGAAACAACCATAGTTGGTGCCATTTTTGTACAAAGTCTTTTCTCCATTTCTGATAACATATACAAATATACAGATTTAGTGTTAAGAGCCTCACCTTTGTGTAATTAGCTACAGTGCCAGAGTCAGAAAGAAGAAAATGTAGATGGTATATGCCAAAGGAAGGGTTAATTCTCAGAAAACTGGAGGAGCCTAAAATATGGGAAATTCTCGCAGGCAGCCCAAAGACCTGATTTAGGAAGTTTATCTATTTTGAAACTTGAAGTTCTGGAAGATATTTTGACTGGATAAGTTTGCAACCGGCTGGGTGACTCCACTATACTCTGATTGATCTAATAAAACACTTTCAAATCACATTCTTTGGTATTAACACAGATAACAACACATTGATTAATATCTAAGCTAACCATTATCATTTTTCACCATTTGTATTGGTTCTTCATCAGATCTTAGCTTTAAATGCTAAAATTCACTGGCTCTGAGATAACCACAAATCAGTCTCTGCTTTTATTCTTAAAATACTCTTTAATTTTTTAAAAGACAACCAACAAGAGTTGGGGATCTCCTTTAAGATCTGTTAATGGAACCACCAATTCATTAGTCCAGTGAACAAAAATGTATGCAGTCACTGCTGTGTGGCAGGCATTCGTCTAGGCACAGAAAATCATGGGATGATAAAACATTTCTGTCCTTATGGAGCTTACATTTTAGCAAACAGTGACAGGAAATGAAGAAAATGACTGTTAATGGTAGTTAATTAGGAGGGTGCTTTAGATGGGGTGGACAGGACTTGCCCCTTTAAATTACTTAATCTTCACCTGAATGTAAAAAAGGATTAAGGTATACACATAGCTGAGAAGCAAGTATTCCAGGGAAAAGAAACAGCGAGTACAGCGAGTGCAAAGTGTGCTGGGGAACTGTGCAGAGTCTAGTGATCTATGGGAAGAAGGGCAGGAGGGAGAGGCTGGAAAGAGACAACGCAGGCCCCTGGCAAGGAGTTTGGGACTAATTACTTTCCCAGTGGGAGGTTGCTGGAGTGTTTAAAACATCTAATTGACCATTTAAAAATAGCATATTGGCTGTGACATTGAGAAAGGGGATCAGCAGACTGACGGAGACAAGTGGTAGATGCGGGTTATCGCAAATGGAGAGTCAAGACTTTGTGAAGGATGGAGAAAGGAAACAATGATGAATCCTTGGTTTGGATCTTAAATAATGAGGGGATGCTGGAACAATTGACTGAGACAGAGAGGCTGAAGAAAAGCAGGTTTAAGATTTATGTGATGTTTAAGATCTTATCAGATACCCCAGTGCTTGGCATTCAGCAGTTATACGAGCAAATCTGGAACTGAAGGCAAAGGATGGGGCTTGAGATTTACATTTGGAGTTATCTGTATGTGGATTGGAATTAATGCCACGAGATTAGGCCGCATTGCTTAGGGTGGTGTAGAAACGCAAATTCCTTCAACATTTGGAAGCAGTTTTATTGTCCTGCTGTAGAATTTCGGATAACCGAGAATCTGCCACTACTTTGAGCTGCTGCATTTTCTGAGCTCTGATGTCATTCAGAAAAAAAGGAAAGAAACCAGTATTTGTTGAAAGCCTAATGTGTATGGAAAATTGAGCAAGACACTCTTTACATGCTATTTCGTTTAATCTTTACCATGATTCTCTTAAAATATGAAGAAACTGACTCAGAGTTAACTAAGTAAATAGACAAGAAGGTAATGTGACTGAGAAGTGACTCCAGGATTTAAATCCAGGTTGTTCAGTGTTCTTTTGCTTTATTGGGCTTGCAGTTGGCAGAGTTGCAATGGCGATTATTTTCTTTCGCTAGCTCTTGCAAATTATATGGAATTTTAAAGTGAATATAACATCTCCCATATATATGTTTTAACACTTTCAAAACAATATTTGCTCATGGCAAAGACAAGAAAATGCCTCAACAAGGTTTTAAGGTGGGAATTACTCTCATCCCTTTCTGTTTAAATACCATTTTCCTTTCCACAAATTCTAGAAATTTCCAAGCCTGTTGTAGAAGAGAAAATATATCTTTCCTTACCCACCACTAAGCTCATAGCTGAGACTCCTATAACAAAATACAAATTAAAAAGAGAAAAGCATACAGATTTACTTAATATAAGTTTTATGTGACACAGCAGACTTCAGAACGAAGAACCCCTCCCCACCTCAAAAAAAAAAAAAAAAAAAAAGAAGAGATGAAGACCCACATGGGGAAACCTGTGTATTTTTATGTACAGTTGGGCAGAAGTATGATGGAATGGCAAAAGGATATGATCAAACAGTGGTAAACTGAGGGGAACTTAGCAAGGGCAAGCCTTGTTTGTTCAGATTCCTCTTGGTGTCTCTGTCTTTTTTTTTTTTTTTTTTTTTTCTGGGTATAGGAAAGGCACCTTTGGAATGAAAGTCTTACATCCTATGTTAGAGAAATGTCAGGTAATTCTTTTATGGCCTGCTTCAGGGGAGAAGCGTGGGAGAGGTCATAGAGTCCTTCCTGCTTCTGCTATTTCCTCAAAGGCCAATGTGCCATACTTTGGGGTAGCGTATCCCTGAACCCCTTTTTATATAGCATATATTTATGTGTATACATGAAATAAATAGAATCATGTTCTTTCTGTCATTTCATAACTTTTTTGTTCACATAAAAATGTGTCTTAAGGCCGGATGTGGTGGCTCACGCCTGTAATCCCAGTACTTTGGGAGCCCGAAGGGGGTGGATAACTTGAGGTCAGGAGTTTGAGACCAGCCTGGCCAACATGGCGAAACCCTGACTCTACTAAAATTACAAAATTAGCCAGGCGTGGTGGTGGGTGCCTGTAATCCCAGCTACTCTGGAGGCTGAGGCAAGAGAATCACTTGGGTGGCAGAGAAGAGCCATGTAGCTGCAATTAACTGTGTGGATATCTTTGCTTCATTATGTTAGTATCTCTACAGGATAAATCCTTCGTATTATGATTGCAAGGTCAAAATGCGTGTTTGTTTTAAATTTAGATAGATATTGCCGAGTTGATTCAAATAATGTTGCTAATTCATAATCTTGTTATTAGCCTCCTAACTTCATCCACAATGGCTTTTTAACATGAAAATTTTGCGTATCATATGAAATATTATTTACTCTGACTTTTAAGTTTTAACCATGAGTAAGGGTATTTCTTTCCTCGTTTTATTGGTTACTTCTGTGAATTGTCTTTTCATTACCTTTTGCCTATTTTTTTTTTTTTTTTTGAGACGGAGTCTCGCTCTGTTGCCCAGGCTGGAGTGCAGTGGCTGGATCTCAGCTCACTGCAAGCTCGCCTCCCGGGTTTACGCCATTCTCCTGCCTCAGCCTCCCGAGTAGCTGGGACTATAGGCGCCCGCCACCTCACCCGGCTAGTTTTTTGTATTTTTTAGTAGAGATGGAGTTTCACCGTGTTAGCCAGGATAGTCTCGATCTCCTGACCTCGTGATCCGCCCGTCTTAGCCTCCCAAAGTGCTGGGATTACAGGCTTGAGCCACCGTGCCCGGCACCTTTTGCCTATTTTTTAATTGAACTGTCTTTTTTATTGACTTGCAGGAACGCTTTATGTAATGGATATTAAACCTTTATTTATTAGATATTCTTGTAGATATGTTCTCCTAGCCTATTGTTTTGAATGGTTTATATAGGTATTTTTGCATGTAGTTAAACTTATCATCTTTTTCCATTAGGGTTTCTGTCTTTGTCCACATTACAGAAAGTGTGGAATTTTACTCTGGAATGGCTTCTCGGAGGACTGAGTTAGTTATATGGGAGTACTTATGTGTTTAAAATTGTATAGACTATAGTGATTGAAATTGAAAGATATATCTTATTTCATTGACCTACCAGTGTCATATATGAGACACCCTTCCAGTGTCCTGTGTTTCTGACACTGGGGGCTTCTGAGGCGACTGTCAGATATTAATCATCTTTCCTTTTTTTTTTTTTTTTTTTGTGATGCCCCCTCCCCACTGTGTCCATGTGTTCTCATTGTTCAGCTCCCAGTTATGAGTGAGAACATGCAGTGTTTGGTTTTCTGTTCTTGTGTTAGTTTGCTGAGAATGGTGGTTTCCAGCTTCATCTAAGTCCCTGCAAAGGACATGAACTCATCCTTTTTTTTTACTGCACAGTATTCCATGTTGTATATGTGCCATATTTTCTTTATCCAATCTATCCTTGATGGGCATTTGGGTTAGTTCCAAGTCTTTGCTATTGTGAAAAGTGCCACAGTTAACATATGTGTGCATGTGTCTTTATAGTAGAATGATTTATAATCCTTTGGGTATATACCCAGTAGTGGGATGGCTGGGTCAAATGGTATTTCTAGTTCTCGATCCTTGAGGAATTGCCACGCTGTCTTCCACAATGGTTGAACTAATTTACGCTCCCACCAACAGTGTAAAAGTGTTCCTGTTTCTCCACATCCTCTCCAGCATCTGTTGTTTTCTGACTTTTT
>NW_016812958.1:604843-607867 GCF_001698545.2 Rhinopithecus bieti | reverse complement strand
TTTTCATATCTCTATCTCCTTCAGTTCTGCTCTGATCTTAGTTATTTCTTGTCTTCTGCTAGCTTTTGAATTTGTTTGCTCTTGCTTCTCTAGTTCTTTTAATTGTGATGTTAGGGTATTGATTTTAGATCTTTCCTGCTTTCTCTTGTGGGCATTTAGTGCTATAAATTTCCCTCTACACACTACTTTAAATGTGTCCCAGAGATTCTGGTATGTTGTGTCTTTGTTCTCATTGGTTTCAAGTAACATCTTTATTTTTCCCTTAATTTTGTTATTTACCCAGTGGTCATTCAGGATTCAGTTTCCATGTAATTGTGCGGTTTTGAGGGAGTTTCTTAATCCTGAGTACTAACTTGATTGCACTGTGGTCTGAGAGACTGTTTGTTTTTATTTCCGTTCTTTTGCATTTACTGAAAAGTGTTTTACTTCCAATTATGTGGTCAATTTTAAAATAAGTGCAGTGTGTTGCTGAAAAGAATACATATTCTATTGATTTGGGGTGGAGAGTTCTGTAGATGTCTATTAGGTTTGCTGGGTCCGGAGCTGAGTTCAAGTCCTGGATATCCTTGTTAATTTTCTGTCTCATTGATCTGTCTAATATTGATAGTGGGGTGTTAAAGTCTCCCACTATTATTCTGTGGGCGTCTAAGTCTCTTTGTAGGTCTATAAGAACTTGCTTTATGAATCTTGGTGTTCCTGTATTGAATGCGTATATATTTAGGATAGTTAGCTCTTCTTGTTGCATTGATCCCTTTACCATTATGTAATGGCCTTCTTTGTCTCTTTGATCTTTGTTGGTTTAAAGTTTGTTTTATTGAAGACTAGGATTGCAACCCCTGCTTTTCTTTTGCTTTCCATTTGCTTGGTAAATATTCCTCCATTTCTTTATTTTGAGCCTACATGTGTCTTTGCATGTGAGATGGGTCTCCCAAATACAGCACACCAATGGGTCTTGACTCTGTATCCTGTTTGCCACCCTGTGTCTTTAATTGGGGGCATTTAGCCCATTAACATTTAAGGCTAGTGTTGTTATGTGTGAATTTGATCCTGTCGTTATGATGCTAGCTGGTTAATTTGCCTGTTAGTTGATGCAGTTTCTTAATAAGGTTGATGGTGTTTATCATGTGGTATGTTTTTGCAGTGGCTGGTACTGGTTGTTCTTTTCCATGTTTAGTGCTTCCTTCAGGAGCTCTTGTATGACAACCCTGGTGGTGACAAAATCTCTCAGCATTTGCTTGTCAGTAAAGGATTTTATTTCTCCTTTGCTTATAAAACTTAGTTTGGCTGGATATGAAATTCTGGGTTGAAAATTCTTTTTTAGGAATGTTGAATATTGGCCCTCACTCTGTTCTGGCTTGTAGGGTTTTTGCAGAGAGATCTGCTGTTAGTCTGATGGGTTTCCCTTTGTGGGTAACCTGACCTTTCTCCCTGGCTGCCCTTTACATTTTTTCCTTCATTTCAACCTTGGTGAATCTGATGATTATGTGTCTTGGGATTATGCTTCTCGAGGATTATCTTTGTGGTGTTCTCTGTATTTCTTGAATTTGAATGTTGGCCTGTCTTGCTAGGTTGGGTATGTTCTCCTGGATAATATCCTGAGGATTGTTTTCCAACTTGAATCCATTCTCCCTGTCACTTTCAGATACACCAGTGAAAAGTAGATTTGGTCTTTTTACATAGTCCCATATTTCTTGGAGGCTTTGTTTCTTTTCACTCTTTTTTCTCTGATCTCGTCTTCTCGCTTTGTTTCATTGAGGTGATCTTCAGTCTCTGATATCCTTCCTTCTGCTTTATTGATTGGGATATTGATACTTGTGTATGCTTCACGAAGTTCTCGTGCTGTGTTTTTCAGCTCCATCAGGTAATTTGTGTTCTTCTTTAAACTGGGTATTCTAGTTAGCAATTCGTCTAACCTTTTTTCAGAGTTCTTAGCTTCCTTGCACTGATTTAGAACATGCTCCTTTAGCTCGGAGGAGTTTGTTGTTACTCACCTTCTGAAGCCTACTACTGTCAACTTGTCAAACTTATTCTCCGTCCAGTTTTGTTCCCTTGCTGGTAAGGAGTTGTGATCCTTTGGAGAAGAAGAGGCATTTTGGTTTTTGGAATTTTCAGTCGTTTTGCGCTGGTTTCTCCCCATCGTCATGTATTTATCTACCTTTAGTCTTTGATGTTAGTGACCTTTGGATGGGGTCTCTGAGTGGATGTCCTTTTTGTTGATGTTGATACTATTCCTTTCTGTTTGTTAGTTTTCATTCTCACAGTCAGACTTCTCTGCTGCAGATCTGTTGGAGTTTGCTGGAGGTCCACTCCAGACCCTGTTTGCCTGGATATCACCAGTGGAGGCTGCAGAACAGCAAAGATTGCTGCCTGTTCCTTCCTCTTGAAGCTCGTCCCAGAGGGGTACCCGCCAGATGCAAGCCAGAGCTCTTCTGTATGAGTTGTCTGTTGGCCCCTACTGGGAGGTATCTCCCAGTCAGAATACATGGGGGTCAGGGACCCACTTGAGGAGGCAGTCTGTCCGTTATCAGAACTCAAATGCTGTGCTGGGAGATCTGCTGCTCCCTTCAGGTCTATCAGGCAGGGACATTTAAGTCTGCTGAAGCTGCGCCCACAGCTGCCCCTTCCCCCAGGTGCTCTGTCCCAGGGAGATGGGGGTTTTATCTGTAAGTCCCTGACTGGGGCTGTTGCCTTTTTTTCAGAGATGCCTTGCTTAGAGAGGAGGAATCTAGAGAGGTAGTCTGGCCTCAGCGGCCTTGCTGAGCTGTGGTGGGTCATCATCTTTCTTATACAACTCCCACTTTCCCCATGGTTGCAGCTCTTTCTTACTTTGGTTCTTTGTTGCTGGCTCTCTTCTTTTTTTTTTTTATTTTTTTTTTATTTTTATTTTTTTATTATACTTTAAGTTCTAGGGTACATGTGCATAACGTGCAGGTTTGTTACATATGTATACTTATGCCATGTTGGTGTGCTGCACCCATCAACTCGTCAGCACCCATCAATTCATCATTTATATCATGTATAACT
>NW_016812958.1:579921-601128 GCF_001698545.2 Rhinopithecus bieti | reverse complement strand
GTCCGGCACTCCCTAGTGAGATGACCCCAGTACCTCAGTTGAAAATGCAGAAATCACCGGTCTTCTGTGTCGCTCGCGCTGGGAGTTGGAGACTGGAGCTGTTCCTATTCAGCCATCTTGCCGCTGGCTCTCTTCTTTACCCTCGAAAGTTTTGCTTCTAGTTGTGTCTTCATGTCCCCGCCATCACTGTATTATACAATTTTTACTCTCTCTTTCAATCCATCCCTGACACTTCCCCTATTCTCCATGACATTTTTTTCCTGTTCCTTGTCAATTATTGTATACTTCCCATGCTTTACTTGAAAAACCACACCAATCATAGGGTAATCTCAGCCTTGCTTATTCTTGTTGTATGGTCTACCTGGTGCTGCTCAGGAATTGTGTGGCAGCTGTACGTGCATATGTTAGTATGTGTAATTATTTCTGAATTCAGACTCAATAAATCTTTTATGCAGAGGGTTATAGTTTAATGCTGGCCTTTTTTCCTTTTCTGGGATTGACTATGTAGAAAATGTTGTAACACATCTGCTCTTATTATCTATGCATACTTTGATTATAAGAAGTTTTCAGTGTTTTTCATCTTCCATATTTAGATTTTTCTACTATTTTTTAAAACGATTTTGAAATCTGTAGTACACTGATTTGGGATAACAACTCCAATCAAAATGCCATAAATAGGCTGTGATGAACACTTAGTTACTCAGCAATGTTTATATGTTATTTAATGTTTTTGAAGGAAGCTTATGATATTAGGACAAAGATTTGGATAAGGACAAATGATTTTTGAAAAGTAAACCTGAGGGGATTCTCCCAGGCATTTTCCTTACCACACAGAGTTCTATTTTGTTTATAGGATGGATTTTTTTTTTTTTTTGACAAAAACATCTGCCATAGAAATAAGGTGCCTGCTTTAAATGCCACACAACTTGCTTTCCAACTGTCTGTGGTTGGAAGTTGTCAGGCCTGCTTCAGCATAGCAGGTGGTCTCTGAAGCCTTTAGTCCCTTGGATTCTGTAGGCCTGAGGGCAACAAAGGCTTTGGGTGGGGGGCAGGTAATATGGCTTTGTTTTTTAGGGAAAATGTGATCTCTTCTTCCATTTTCTGTTTTGACTCTTTCCCCTTAGAAAACCTTAAAGGAACAGGATATTTGGAACTCTCTGGATAGAATTAGGATGATTCGTATAAAACCCATTAGCTTGCTTTTTTTTTTTTTTTTTTTACTTTTCTGTTTTGATTTTGAAAAATAATCAACTTTATGTTGGTGAAGGAAATAGGGGCTCAAGTATAAGAACTGGGAGCTACTGGGGGTATATGAATTTGTTGGGGTATGGAATAGACACTCCCTTTTACAATGCAGTTAAATGAAGGAGGTAGATGGACTCCTATACTGTACACTGACCTGTACACTACTCCTTTACTGTACAGTATGGAGTATAAAGTGTACAGTGACTTTAAGAAATGAATTAAACAATAACAACCTTAACAAATACTTACTCTGTGTTTAGAATGTGTAATGTACTGTGTAAGTATCCTGTAGATGTGTTACCACCTATGAGTTCTGGGGGCTATCAATGAAATAGAAATTGACATGAGCCTGAAAGAGTTTTCTGAGACAAGCCTTCATTGGAGCTTTTGCCCAGACATAAGGGAGGCAGCACGAGAAAGAGAGAGAAAAAAATCCCTGACTGACTCTCCAAAAAGGGCCAATAGGGCTTTTTTTTTTTCTGGGCAAAGTATGGGAATTGATATCAGGGGCAGTATGCAGGCTGGGTTGGGCAAATCAAAAGAGGGATAGGGTATGCAGGTCAGCATTATCTGGTTGCAATGGTTATCTTGGGTTATGGGCCACTTGGTGGTCTGGCCTGTGGTAAAAAGGCTATAAAGCAATTGTGCAGCATTTTTTCCCCTTTAGAAGCTCCTCAGGAAGCTGAGGTGGAAGGATCTCTTGAGCCCAAGAAGTCAAGGCTGCAGTGAGCCCTGATGGTGCCACTGCCCTCTAGCCTGGGCAACAGAACCAGAGCCCTGTCTGAAAATAAAAGGAAGATCAGATACCATTTGGAATTTAAGTAAATAGACTGGAAAACGAACCTCCTGTTGTCTGAAATATAAGGCAAACAGACTTTTAGTAAGAGGCATTTCTATGGAAACAATAAAAGCAAATGTTAATGGTAGAAATTTCATTGTTAAAGAATGGAGAACTCCATTCTTTAACAGTCTATCCAGATGTTAAACTCAAAACATCTTTAGTTACAGAGGAGGAGGACAGTGCATGTTTGACGTTTTCTTCTTGCCTGTATCGTAAGGAATAAGTTTCAGCCTATAGGGCCTCAGGAAAAAGGTAGTAGCACTTCTACTGAGTTTTAGTCAGAAAAATGGATGAAATTTTGAAAATGTTAGTTTGAAGACTTGTAATCCAGAAAAGATTTAAGATTTAGTCCAAATTTTAGAAAACAATGCATATTAAAAAAACCTCAAAACAAGAGACAAGACTAGAATCTAACAATTGGTGTATTATAATCTTTCTCCATTCTCTCATTTTATCTAAGACAAATCATGGTAGAACCAATTTGTTTGCAAAATAAGTTTTGGTCTTATATTGAGCCTGAATATTTATCTAAAATGCAACAAGAATAATTATTTGTCATATAAGCTGTCTTTCAAATTGGCATTGTTAGAACTTTTTCCATAAGGAATCTCAGATTAGACCTTGTAAAGCCTCAAACCCATCCATGGATTTCTTTGTGCCTGCAAATACCTGTATGAATTGGATGAATTCCTCTCCTATGGAGGTCCCAAGTTACCTTGGGGCTCCTGGGCTTGTTAGAAAGTGGCATTCTTTACTTACCACAAGTTAGAAATCCTGTACAGGGACTGGGCATAGAAGGGATGTGAGGCCCAGGTTTTTCAAGGGACTTTTATTGGCTCCATAAATCACCTCTGATTCCTTAAAGCAGTCTGTTTCTATTTAAAAGAATGCCATTTCAGTCAAAGCCTTGGTAAAGTAACCAGTGTCTCCAATTGTGCTCCTATAAAACAGATTCTTATTGTACTTATGCAAATAACTTTATTGCCATAATTTAAGAATACTTACAAATAGTTTCCAAATTCTGGAGAAATCAGGTAGAGAGAAAGAAACATTCTCCAAATTTTGCTCACAGGAGTATACTTCATTGTTAAAACCTGTAAATAGCTCAAAAGGAAAAAAAAGTTTTCTTGACTGAAAAACAAAAGGATCAGCAATGTTTCAAGCAAAAAGTCATAGAAGGATTATTTTAATGTTGTATTGGTTCAGTCCATGCAATTAACTCCTTTTCTGCTTGATATTTTTGAACACATTAGCTTTCAAAGAGAATCTTGGAAGTTTTTTTCTCTTATAATGGCCCAGTCACCAAAGTTATCAGAGGCCTGCATTCAAGAGTACCTGTCAGAGTCCTATAGCTGATTATAAACCACTCTCTGAAAAGGATCAGACAGGACAACAATTGTCTGTGGATGACAAAAGTCTTAGGACAGCCACAGTTAAAGACACAATTGACAAGTAAATTTGGTTATGCCTGTGGCACATAATGATAATAATTATTACTGTAAATTTATTGACAGAATTACAATCTTGGAAACTATATTAATAACACACTTATATGAATATAATCCAAATAAAATTAAGCACTATTTTATACTTGACAATGTTTTCCATGTGATTTAAATTAATTATATTAAACTGAATATGTTTCTTTTGAATTCCAGGGGAACTGATATCTAACAGGGTTAATCAGGTTAAAAGAAAAAACTAATTTAGAATTTGATTTTGGAAAGTTTGTCGCATATCAAAGGTTTAAAACACTTGATATCACAAAACTAAGACCACAGTTTATTTATTTAGCCAAAGTGATTAACTCAAAGATGTCAAAAAAGCAAAAATCCTTTATTCTTTCATAGAGAGGAGACAGCTTTCCAAATAACAAGACCCAATAAAGACAGTATGAGGCCAGCTGAATCTGTCTCTTCTCTTTTGCCTTTTCCTGTAGGCAAGCAGAAATCTTGATCAAAGGTAAACCACATTTTTTCTTTGCAGTAATATAGTATTGCTAAAGCTAATTTTAAATAGAATTTTATAAGTAAATCTAATTTTAACCAGTTTAATCATAAAATAAGACTTCAATAAACCTTTTATAACCTTTTACAATTTTCTGTTAAAGAGCAGATCAGTGCTCCAAGAGAACCCTGTTATTCTGACACATGGGCTCAGGTTCTGGCCCTGCATCAGTGCTAATGTTTAATTTATAGAAAACTAAATGATGCCATTTTAATTTTAGTCACCTTGCTCACACACAAAATTTTCTTTGTAAGATTAATCTTTTACAAACCTTCTACACCATGCTTAAACTTTCAGTTTTATTCTTTTTTTAATCTTAAAACAATTCTTAAACCCTCTAAATTAGACAGAATTAGTTTCTCTTAGAAGAAACTGTAATTTCCACACCTTTCTACTAAAATGCATGATTTTAATTTTAGTGTAAGCAATTTTAATTGTGTATCAGGTGTAGAGTGTAGGATACAGGACAGAACCACAGATAATGTCTGACTCTTTCTAGCATAGCTGGGGACATGGCTAACTCCAAATATCTCTAGGCCTTACCTAGAATCCAATGGCTCTAAAGCAAGCAAGTTGAATGATTATCAAAAGCCATAGAAGCAGTTTATGACTTTAAAGCATTTAGTAAGGACAGTAGTATCTTACCGGTCTAATTTAGACCAAATGCCTAATTTTTAACATTTTAATATTTGTGAAACAGGTGGTTTTTGGTTCCATGTATAAGTTCTTTAGTGTTGATTGCTAAGATTTTGGTGCATCTGTCACCCAAGCGGTATACAGTGTACCCAATGTGCAGTCTTTTATCCCTCACCCCCATCCCAACCTTCCCCCTGAGTCCCCAAGGTCCATTATATCATTCTTATGCCTTTGTGTCCTCATAGTTTAGCTCCCACTTATAAGTGAGAACATATGATGTTTGGTTTTTCATTTCTGAGTTACTTCACTTAGAATAATGGTCTCCAACTCCATTCAGGTTGCTGTGAATGCCATTATTTCATTTCTTCTTATGACTGAGCAGTATTACATTTTCTTTACCCACTTGTTGGTTGATGGGCATTTAGGCTGGCTCCATATTTTTGCAATTGTGAATTGTCCTGCTATAAACATGTGTATGCATGTATCTTTTTCATATAATGACTTCTTTTTCCAACTAGACACCCAGTAGTGGGATTGCTGGATCAACTGATCAATCTATTTTTTGTTCTTTAAGGAATCTCCACACTGTTTTATATAGTGGTTGTACTAGTTTACATTCCAACCAGCAGGGTAGAAGTGTTCCCTGTTCACAGCATCCATGCCAACACTTAGTATTTTTTGATTTTTTGATTATGGCAATTCTTGCAGGAGTAAGGTGGTATTGCATTGTGGTTTTGATTTGCATTTCCCTGACGATTAGTCATGTTGAGCACTTTTTCATATGTTTGTTGGCCATTTGTATATCTTCTTTTGAGGATTGCCTTTTCATGTCGTTAGCCCACTTTTTGATAGGATTGTTTGTTTTTTTCTTGCTGATTTGTTTGAGTTCTTGTAGGTTCTGGATATTAGTCCTTTGTTGGATTCATAGTTCGTGAAGATTTTCTCCCACTTTGTGGGTTTTCCACTTACTCTGCTGATTATTTCTTTTGCTGTGCAGAAGCTTTTTAGTTTAGTTAGGTCCCATCTATTTATCTTTGTTTTCATTGCATTTGCTTTTGGGTTCCTGGTCATGAAGTCTTTGCCTCAGCCAATGACTAGAAGGGTTTTTCTGATGTTATCTTCTAGGATACTTATGGTTTCAGGTCTTAGATTTAAGTCTTAGATCCATCTTGAGTTGATTTTTGTATAAGATGAGAAATGAGGATCCAGTTTCATTCTTCTACATGTGGCTTGCCAATTATCCCAGAACCATTTGTTGAATAGGGTGGCCTTTCTCCACTTTATGTTTTTGTTTGTTTAGTTGAAGATCAGTTGGCTGTAAATATTTGGCTTTCTTTCTGGATTCTCTATTTTGTTCCATTGGTCTATGTGCCTATTTTTATGCCAGTACTATGATGTTTTTGTAACTATAGTCTTATAGTATGGTTTGAAGTCGGGTAATGTGATGCCTCCAGATTTGTTCTTTTTACTTAGTCTTAGTTCTCTATTCTGTTCCATTGGTCTATGTGCCTGTTTTTATATCACTACTATGCTGTTTAGGTAACTATAGCCTTGTAGTATAGTTTGAAGTTGGGTAATGTGATGCCTCCAGATTTGTTCTTTCTACTTAGCCTTGCTTCGGTTATGCAGGCTCTTTTTTGGTTCCATATGAGTTTTAGGATTTTTTTTTTCTAGTTCTGTAAAAAAGATGATGGTATTTTGATGGGCATTGCATTGAACTTGTAGATTGCTTTTGGCAGTGTGGTCATTTTCATAATACTGATTCTACCTGTCCGTGAGCATGGAATGTGTTTCCATTTGTTTGTGTCATCTATGATTTCTTTCAGCAGTCTTTTGTAGTTTTCCTTGTGGAGATCTTTCACCTCCTTGGTTAGGTATATTTTTAAGTATTCTATCTATTTTCAGCTATCGTAAAAGGGGTTGAATTATTGATTTGATTCTCAGCTTGATTGTTGTTGGTGTATAGCAGCGCTACTGATTTGTGTACATTGATTTTTTATTCTGAAACTTTACTGAATTAACTTATCAGATCTAGGAGCATTTTGGGTGGGTCTTTAGGGTTTTCTAGGGATACAATATCATTGGTGAAAAATGACAGTTCAACTTCCTCTTTATGGATTTGCATGCCCTTTATTTTTTTCTCTTGTCTGATTGCTCTGGCTAGGACTTCAGTAGTACTATGTTGAACAGAAGTGGTGGGAGTGGTCATCCTTGTCTTGTTCCAGTTTTCAGGAAGAATGCTTTCAAGTTTTCCTAATTCAGTATAATGTTATCTGTGCATTGGCCATAGATAGGTTTTATTCCCTTGAGGTATGTCCCTTCTATGGCACTTTTGCTGAGGGTTTTAATCATAAAAATCATAAAGGATGCTGGATTTTGTCAAATGCTTTTTCTGTGTCTGTTTAGATGATCATATGATTTTGTTTTAGTTCTGTTCATGTGGTGTAACACATTTATTGACTTGCATGTGTTAAAATGTCCTTGCATTCCTGGTATGAAACCCACTTGTTCATGGTGGATTATCTTTTTGATATGTTGTTGGATTGGATTAGCTAGTATTTTGCTGAGGATTTTTGCATCTATATTATTCAGAGATATTGGTCTGTTTTTTTTTGTTGTTGTTGTCATTGTGTCCTTTCCTTGTTTTGGCACTGGGTGATACTGGCTTCATAGCGTGATTTAGGGAGGATTCCCTCTTTCTCTATCTTTTAGAATAGTGTCAATAGTACCAATTCTTTGAACATCTGATAGAACTCAGCTGTGAATCCATCTTGTTCTGGACACTTTTTTTGTTGGCAATTTTTAAATTACTGTTTCAGTCTCATTACTCGTTATTGGTCTGTTCAGAGTTTCTATTTCTTTCTGGTTTAATCTAGGAGAGTTGTGTATTTCTAGAAACTTATCCATCTCCTCTAGGTTTTCTAGTTTGTGTGTGTTAAGGTGTTCATAGGAAACTTGAATGATCTTTTGTATTTCTGTATTATTGATTGTAATATCTCTGGTTTTGTTTCTAATTGAGCTTATTTGGATTTTTTTTTTTTTTTTTTTTTTTGAGATGGAATTTTCCTCTTGTTGCCCAGGCTGGAGTGCAATGGCACAATCTCAGCTCACCATAGCCTCTGCCTCCCAAGTTCAAGCAATTCTCCTGTCTCAGCCTTCCAAGTAGCTGGGATTACAGGCATGCACCACCACGCCCGGCTAATTTTGTATTTTTAGTAGGGATGGGGTTTCTCCATGTTGTTCAGGCTGGTCTCGAACTCCCGACCTCAGGTGATCCACCTGCCTTGGCCTCCCTAAGTGCTGGGATTACAGGCATGAGCTACCGAGCCCGGCCCTCTCTTTTTTTCTTGGTTAATCTTGCTAATGGTCTATCAATTTTGTTTATCATTTCAAAGAACCAGCTTTTTGTTCATTTATCTTTTTGTTGTTGTTGTTGTTGTTATTTGTTTTAGTTTAATTTAGTTCTGCTCTGATCTTGGTTATTTCTTTTCTTCTGCTGGGTTTGGGTTCTTGTTTCTCAGGTTCCTTGAGGTGTGACCTTAGATTGTCTTTTGTCCTCTTTCAGACTTTTGTTGTAGGCATTTAATGCTATGAAGTTTCCTCTTTTTTTTTTTTTTTTTTTTTGAGACAGAGTTTCATTCTTGTTGCCCAGGCTGGAATGCAATGGCATGATCTTGGCTCACTGCAACCTCCTCCTCCCAGGTTTAAGCGATTCTCCTGACTCAGTCTCCCTAGTAGCTGGGATTACAGGCACCTGCCACCACGCCTGGCTAATCTTTTTTTTTTTTTTTAATTTTAGTAGAGACGACGTTTCACCACATTGGCCAGGCTGTTCATGAACTCTTGACCTCAGGTGATCTGCCCACCTTGGCATCCCAAAGTACTGGGATTACAGGTGTGAGCCACCGCACCTGGCCGAAGTTTCCTCAACACTGCTTTTGCTGTATCCCAGCAGTTTTGATAGGTTGTGTCACTCCTATTGTTCAGTTCAAATAATTTTTAAATTTCCACCTGGATTTTATTGTTGACTCAAACTTCATTCTGGAGCAGATTATTTAATTTCTATGTATTTCTGTAGTTTTGAGGGTTTCTTTTGGAATTAATTTCCAATTTTATTCTGCTGTGGTTTAAAGGTATGTGGTATAATTTTTATTTTGTTAAATTTATTGAGACTTTTTTTCATGGCCTATCATATTATCTATCTTGGAGAATGTTCCATGTGCTGAAGAAAAGAATGCATATTCTGCAGTTGTTGGGTAAAATGTTCTGTAAATATCTGTTCCATTTGTTCTAGGGTGTAGTTTAAGTACATTGTTTCTTTATTGACTTTCTGTCTTGATGACCTGTCTAGTGCTGTCAGTGGAGGCTTGAAGTCCCACAGTATTATTGTGTTGCTGTTCGTCAGTTTCTTAAGTCTAGTAGTAATTGTTTAATAAATTTGAGAGCTACAGTTTTAGGAGCATATATATTTAGGATTGTGGTATTTTTCTGTTGGACTAATTCTTTTATTATTTAACATTCCTCTTTTTTTATTATTTGTATTTATTTATTTTTTTGAGACGGAGTTTTGCTCTGCCACCCAGGCTGGAGTACAGTGGCCTGATCTCGGCTCACTGCAACCTCTGCTTCCCAGGTTCAAGCAATTTTTCCTGCCTCAGCCTCCTGAGTAGCTGGGATTACAGGCCTCTGCCACCATGCCCGGCTAATTTTTGTATTTTTAATAGAGAGGGGGTTTGCCATGTTAGCCAGGCTAGTCTTGAACTCCTGACCTCAGGTGATCTGCCTCCCAAAGTGCTGGGATTACAGGTGTGAGCTGTGCCTGGCCCTCTTTGTCTTTTTTTTTTTTTTTTTGAGACGGAGTCTCGCTTTGTCGCCCAGGCTGGAGTGCAGTGGCACCATCTCAGCTCACTGCAAGCTCCACCTCCCAGGTTCACACCATTCTCTTGCCTCAGCCTCTGAGTAGCTGGGACTACAGGCACGCACCACCACGCTCTGCTAATTTTTTGTATTTTTAGTAGAGATGGGGTTTCACCGTTTTAGCCAGGATGGTCTCCATCTCCTGACCTCGTGATCCGCCCGCCTCAGCCTCCCAAAGTGCTGGGATTATAGGCGCTTTGTCTTTTAAACTGTTTTGCTTTAAAGTTTGTTTTGTCTGATATAAGAATAGCTACTTCTGCATGCTTTTGGTGTTCATTTGCATAGAATACCTTTTTCTACCCGTCTACCTTAAATTTATATGTGTCCTTATGTGTTAAGTAAGTCTCTTAAAACCAGCAGATACTTGGTTGGTGCATTTTTATTCATTCTGCCATCCTGTATCTTTTAAGTGGAGCATTTAGGCCATTTATATTCAACATTAGTATTGAAAGTGATGTACTGTTATATTCATCATGCTAGTTGTCTGAATTCCTTGTTTTTTTTTTTTTGTTTTGTTTTGTTTTGTTTTAATTGTGGTGTTTTTTGTAGGCCTTGTGAAATTTATGCTTTAAGGAGCTTCTGTTTTGGTGTATTTTGAGGTTTTCTTTCAAGTTTTAGAGCTCGTTTTAGCAGTTCTTGTAGTGCTGGCTTGGTAGTGGTGAATTCTCTCAGCATTTGTTTGAAAAAGACTTTATCTCCCTTACATTTATGGATCTTAGTTTTGCTGGATTACAATATTCTTGGCTGATAATTATTTTGTTTGAAGAGGTCAAAGATAGGGTCCCAATTTCTACTAGCTCATAGGATTTCTGCTGAGAAATCTTCTGTTAATCTGATAGGTTCTCCTTTGTAGGTTACCTGATGGTTTTTCCTCACAGCTCTTAAGATTCTTTTCTTAACCTTTACTTTAGATAATCTGTTGACTATGTGCCTACATAATGGTTTGTTTTTTTTTTTTTTTTTTTTTTTTCAGACAGAATTTTGCTCTTGTTGCCCAGGCTGGAGTGCAATGGCACAATCTCAGCTCACTGTAACCTCTGTCTCCTGGGTTCAAGCGATTCACCTGCCTTGGCCTCCCGAGTAGCTGGGATTACAGGCATGTGCCACCATGCCCAGCCAATTTTTTGTATTTTTATTAGAGATGGAGTTTCACCATGTTACCCAGGATGGTCTCGATCTCCTGACCTCAGATGATCCACGTGCCTTGGCCTCCTAAAGTGCTGGGATTACAGTTGTGAGCCACTGTGCCCAGTGGTGATGGTCTTTTTGCAATTAATTTCCTGGGTGTTCTTTGAGCTTCTTATATTTGGATGTCTAGCTTTCTAGTGAGGCCAGGGAAGTTTTCCATGATTGTTGCCTCAAATATGTTTTTCAGACTTTTAGATTTATCTTTTTGCTCAGGAACACCAATTATTCTTAGGGTTAGTCATTTAACATAATTTCAAATTTCTTGGAAGCTTTGTTCTTTTTTAAAATTCTTTTTTCCTTATCTTTATCAGATTGTGTTAAATTAAAACCCTTGTCTTTGAGCTCTGAAGTTTTTTCTTCTACTTGTTCTAATCTACTGTTGAAACTTTCTGGTGTATTTTGTATTTCTCTAAGTGTCTTTCATTTCCAGAAGTTGTGATTGTTTTTATTTTATTATATATATTTGTCTGGCAAATTTTCATTCATATCCTTTATGGTTTTCTTAATTTCTTTGTTTTTCACCTCTCTCTGGTATCTTCTTGAGTAGCTTAATAATAGACCTTCTGAATTCTTTTTTTCTGGCAACTCACAGATTTGTTCTTGGTTTGGATCCATTGCTGGGAACTAGTGTGATCTTTTGAGGGTACTATAGAACCTTTTTTTGCCATAGTAACAGAATTGTTTTTTTGGTTCTTTCTCCTTTGGGTAGACTATTTCACTGGAAAGATCTGGGATTCAAGGGCTGCTGTACAGATTCTTTATTCCCATGGGGTGATTGTTTGATGTGGTGTTCTCCTGCTTCCCCTAGGGATGGGGCTTCCTGAGAGTTGGACTGCAGTGATGCTTATTGCTCTTTTGGGTCTAGCCACCCAGTGGGGCAGGAGGCTCTGGGCTGGTACTAGGGAAAGTCTGCAAAGAGTCCTATAATGTCCTGCATCTTCATGTCTCCTAGCTGTGGATACCAGCCCTGCTTTGGTGGAGGTAGCAGGGGAATGAAGCAGACTCTGTGAGATTCGTTGCTTGTAGTTTAGTGCGCTGGTTTTCTTGAATGCTGGTTATGGTGGCCGTGAAATCGTCATGTGGACATACTCAGGACCTCTGGTTAGCCAGTATGTTGCATGCAGTGAAATTTGCTGTTGTTTTCTCTCTCCTGGGAGCAGGGTTATTCTGTCTTGAGTTGCTGTAATTGCTTGAGTTGGTTGACCTCCGGTCAGGAGGTGGCACTTTCCAGAGAGCACCAGCTGCGGTAGTAGAAAGAGGATATAAGCTTGCCCTAAGTTGGCCAGGATAAATGTTCTGGTTTCTCCGGTGATGGGAAGGGCCATAAAGTTTCTAAGACTTTATGTCTTTTGTGTTTAGCGACCTGGGCAGGTAGAGAAATACCATCCGGTGGGGGCAGGATTCAGCAGGTCTGAGCTCAGATTCTCCTTGGGTGGGACTTGCTGAGGCTGCTATGTGGCATGGCCGATGGAATTATGTTCCAAGAGTGATTACGGCTGCCTCTGCTGCATCATACAGGTTTCCAGAGAAGTGAGGGAAAGCTGGCAGTGACAGGCCTCACACAGCTTCCATGAAGCTAGGGAGCTGGTTTCCAGAGAAGTGGGCGGAAACTAGCAGTGACAGGGCTCCCTCAGCTCCCATGCAGCTTCATGCAGTTTATATGCAGGCAGTCTATGTACCAGGCTCAGACCTTGCCCAGGCTACAAGTCTCCTCGTTGAGAAAGCAAGCACAGCTTTCAGGCCTCACCTCTCCCTGCCTGCTCACACTGTCAGCTATGGCTCCTGCAGCAATTTCTGTTTGTCCCTCCAGATTCTGCTCAAGAAAATCCATGCTCAGTCGAAATTATTACAAAGTTCAGCTAGAAGTTTCTTTCACCCTGTAACCCCCTCCCTAGTTCTGTGCGATCCCTTGCCCAAGGACCCCTGTTAGATAAAGTCAAGAATGGCTTCCCTAGTCTGGAGCTGGTGACTGGGAGTGCCTACAGGGCTGTTCCTGCTGCTGCTTCTACTTTAATATTTTGCTTGCCTTGCTAAAATCCATTTCAGCTCTAGGTAAGGTTAATTCCTTCTCCTATAATCTGGATTTTCAGGTTCCCCAGGGTACATATGTGTTCAAAGGAAGGTTTTCTCCTCTTATACTTTGGGAACTCAGTTTTTTTGCTGTCTCGTGGAATTTGCAGAGCGAACTGTTTCTTCCACAGAATCTGTGAACCCTTGCTCTTCCTGGCACATTCTTGCAGTGGTTCGGGGAGCAGAAGTTCACAGTGTGAGTCTCCATACTCTGTCCTGTCCATCCAAATGGTAGCTGCATCTTAGTCCTGACTTCTATCTGTCATTTTTCTTCCCAAATGCCTAAATTTTGAAGATATTTTTATTAATAATCTTTAAATAAAACAGAGACTTATGCCTGTAATCCTAGCACTCTGGGAGGCTGAGGCAGGTAGATCACTTGAGCCCAGGAGTTTGAGACCAGCCTGGCCAACATGGTGAAACCCTGTCTTTATGAAAAGTACAAAATTAGCCAGGTGTAATGGTGTGCACCTGTACTCCCAGCTGCTCAGAAAGCTAAGGTGGAAGGATCACCTGAGCCCAGGGAGGTTGAGGCTTCAGTGAGCTGTGATCACACCAGTGCACTCCAGCCTGGGTGACATGCTGTCTCAAAAGAAAAAAAACAAATAAACATTATATTTATTTACTAAAGATTACTATAATAAAAAACTAAAATGCATTCATGGTTTTTTTTTTTAACAAAACATATTATTTAAGTACTTATTTTTCTTTAAGCCAATTTATTAGGGCTGTTTTATATAAATATCATACAGGCAACGCATATAAATACACAGACAAACAGAAGTAGATCTGTTATTAGAGTAATATATTTTTTATTTGCCAGTTTTTAAGTTTCTCTTTCCCATTTTAGACCATCAGTCTCTTGATTACTTGCTTTCTGCCCTAAACAGTGGTCAGCTGGGCAACTCTAAATTTGCATTTTTAAGAGGGCAACTCTTAGATTAAACAAGATCGAGGATTTACATTTTATTCAAACCAAGAAAAAATGATGTGACTTAAAGTTCACACCATTTTGGCCAGGAAAAGCAGACACTCTTACACATGGAGATTTCTTTAAAATTTAAAGATGTGAGTTTTTAAATTGTATTCTTGGCTTTAGGGTGAAGCCTTTTAAGGAGCAGGGTGAGGAAGAAGTCAGTTTCTAGGGCATAATAAACAGGCACAACTGGAAGATAAAACAGACCACCAGGGATTATACATTTATATACTGAATCCTGGGTTCTCAAAAAGATGGAAACTCAACCGGATGAGGCATTGTAGCACTTCCACAGTGTATCTCATTGCAAAGACATTTTTCCAAGGCTGGTGGGTAACCCAATGGCAATCAGCCCACTCTATTGTCAACCTGCTCCCCCATTCAATACCTTCTTCATGCCCAAGAGCATCCTTTCCTTATCTAAATGTCCAAAGAAAGGAGTATTTTCTTATAAGCAATTGCCACTTATAGTGAATAGTTATTACTACAGAGCAATAGTAAACATATATTTCCTACATAGCTAATCATATACCAAGGCTAAAATATATCTCTAAAAGTATGTTTCTTACCTAGCTATTACACACCAAGGCTAAAAGTTTGCTCATAATGCAGAGTTATTTTTGATGCTCCCCAAAGTAAAAAAGATCAGGTGATACAATGCAAAACAGAGCAAAGTCTTAGATTTTGAGCAGATCTGTCCATTTAGAGTTCTTGGGGTTCCATGAGGAAAACAGAGATTTTTCCTAAAACGGGATCTCCTCCTCTGTTTTTCCTAAGGAGTCTCAGGCTGTCAGAAATTACCTTAGGTCCTGGCTTGTGGGCATCAAAGGTAGCAAGAAGACAGAAGTAAATGGAGAAACAATTGAGTGGACTGAGAAGAAAACATTTTTTCCTCAAAAAACAAGATTCAGGAAGAGAAAAAGGCGTAAAGCCCTTTGGAATATATGTATAGCTGATATCTGTTTTTAATTAAGCTGACTTTTACTTCTAGAGCCCTTTTTTCTAAAAAAAAAAAAAGATTATTTAAAATCCCTCTTTACCAGCTAGAGCTGGGACAAACAGCTGACACCCTTGGCTTTTAAGCCTTCTTTCTTCCCCGCCCCCCCACTCTGCCAAAGATATTTTCCCAAGTGAAACCAGTAAGCCTTGACTTAGGTTATGAGTTAGCCGCAGATGCATGAGGTGTCTCCAAAGGGAGGGCAAGTGGTTTGTACAAGGTCTAGAATCACCCCAAACGTAGCTCAGAGAAGGGAAAATTCAACACAGGAAGTTAAAAGTTGTTCATGGAGGGGGAAAAAAATCGATAAATGGCAAAGGTGACACAAATAACAGACCAGAGAGGACTCATTCTCTAAGCCAGCAGTTGAACTAAGGCTGCCATTGTGAAAGGGCAGAGCCTCCGCTAATGAGCTTTAGCGTGGGGCAGTTGCCATTATTTTTCCCAGAAGGAGCTAGAGCAGGCATTTTCCGGCTTGAAAACGATTTTAACTGCGTAGGATGATTTTTAAGGCTAACGATGACATTATAATGCATCCTTCTTTTAATTTAAACCTTTAAAAAAAATGTTGAGAATAAGAGATTGCTAAAGTCCTTTTCGTTTTAATGGTGTACTTAGTTCTAATAGCGACTCGATCCAAAAGTTCTTTAAAGCCAAATGGTAATTTTTCATATTTTTTTTAAAAAATCATACAAGCAAGAGGTATTTCTAGAGAGGGGGTAGAGGAGGCATTTCCATGATCCCCAAGAATTTACTCTCAGAAATGGGCTTAAGGTAGCAGGAGAACTTTTAAGACAAAACTCACCCAAGGGCTTGACACATTTGGACTAAGTGTGCTGACTCGTTTCAGACTAGCTACCGGACGCGAATCTGAAAATTCCCACCCTCCAAGTGGTGGAGACAAAGGGAGAGTACCTCTATGTGGTCACGGGGTCATGCTTCCTAGGACATAAATCAAGGGAAACCTCCTTCAGTTTTTGTCTCAGGGACCCAAAGCAAAGTCTGTAACTGACCAGTCTGCCGGGCCAGATTGAATGGCAGGGGTCCTAGGCCCGCGTTTTATCCAGTGGAACGCTCTCCATGACAGAATGGCGCAGAGAGACAAATTCATAGCATAAAGTACACCAGATTCGCTACAGTCTAAGACTTGTCACACTAATCCTTTTTATCATTAATTAAAACCTTGCAGAGGAAGCAAACAGTGATTTTTATCAGTCTCTTAACCAGTTTGCACAGAGAGAGACCAGAAGCCCAGCTAGCAGGAAATTCTTATCTTTCGCTTGCCAGGGTTTAGGGTCTCTTCTCTGAGTGGCTTTGGTGACCCTACTCGCCACTATATTGTTATGAATTTTTAGTATTTCATTTTGTTTCCCATGAGTATGGAAAACATGGAACAGACACAATTGTTACATATAAAATAGACATCATTAAAAAAGAAAGTGTTATATGGAAGAGTTTAATACAAATAGAAAAAAGGTCTGACATTTAACAAATTACTGATTAATTCATTTCACCCTTTCTTTGAGCTAATTCTCCTCATTTGTATTTATCAAGTTTATAAACATATTGACTGTGTACATGCAAGGTTCGCAAACAATTTTCAAACTGTTAACCAACTAGTTTTTAAAAGCCTTTTACATAATCTTGTCTTCTCCACAGGAATGATTTAGGCAATGAAAAAAAATTAACAAACTCCACATTGTGTGTTCTTTAGTGGGAAGAATCATGGCTTAATAAGAGTGAAGCACTCCACGGTTGTTTGTAAGCACATTTATTCATAAGCTTATATTATTTGACTTTAAGGCCTTACTACTGGCAAAGAATAGCTTTTAAGTGAAGACATTTGCTGTGAAGAGCAGTTTTATATAAATAAACTAGTTTATTATTAAATTAGTTTNACATGCAAGGTTCGCAAACAATTTTCAAACTGTTAACCAACTAGTTTTTAAAAGCCTTTTACATAATCTTGTCTTCTCCACAGGAATGATTTAGGCAATGAAAAAAAATTAACAAACTCCACATTGTGTGTTCTTTAGTGGGAAGAATCATGGCTTAATAAGAGTGAAGCACTCCACGGTTGTTTGTAAGCACATTTATTCATAAGCTTATATTATTTGACTTTAAGGCCTTACTACTGGCAAAGAATAGCTTTTTAAGTGAAGACATTTGCTGTGAAGAGCAGTTTTATATAAATAAACTAGTTTATTATTAAATTAGTTTATATATTATATATATTTATTTATATAAACTACTCTTCACAGGGAATGGCTTTACTTAATATTTTATTGGTTGGTTGATTGAGACCAGGGTCTTGCTCTATCTCCTAGACTGGAGTGCAATGGTGCAATCACAGCTCACCACAGCCTCAACCTCCTGGCCTCTCGTCTTAGCCTCCTGAGTAGCTGGGACTCTAGGTTTCTGCCACTAGACCTGGCTAATTTTTAAAATTTTTTGTAGAGACCAGGTCTCCCTATGTGGCCCTGGCTGTTCTTGAACTCATGGGCACAAGTGATCGCCTTGCTTTGGCCTTCGAAAGTGCTGGGGATTACAGGTGTGAGCCAAAGCACCCAGACAAGCAGTTATATTTTATATGGAGATCATTTTAAAAAAATCTTCTCTGTGGTAAGACATCCAGATGTTAATCAGTTTTTTCTTTAAAATTATTCTAAAAGGCTTTCAAAAGAACTGGAATTTTTTCTCATTGAAAGATAAAATAACATTTATGAAAGCTATATCAGCTGTTTTATAAACTCACAGAATATAGAGAAAAATGCCTTTTTAGGTTGAGGAAAGTAGGGTATTCAGTTGCCTTCTGAAGTTCACACAGCCAGTGACAGAGCCCAGACCAGAACTCTGTTTGCTCCCTTCTTTGTGCCCACAAAACTGTGGGCAGACGCTGTTATCAAGCTGCTGTGCTGTAAACTAGATCTCTCAGCACCTGCTGTGTACCAAGTCCCAAAATAAGTGTTGGGTTGGTGCTGAGAATTAAACGAATATACCCTTCACTTCTGCCCTGATGGTTTTAGGAAATCTCCCTTTCCTCACTTTTTGACAAACATTACCTGCATCATTTTGCACTTTTTCCACATAGAAATGAAATTGTTTTCAGAAGCTAATCTCTTTCAGTTACTCAGATTTACTCTAATCTGTGGAAGCTGGCAGGAAATCAGTTCACATTTTTCATGTACCTTTTTACTGAAAAGATTGTCTTGAAAAAGGACCTGGGCTTTGTTGTTGTTGTTGTTGTTGTTGTTTTTGTGCCTGCTAATTCACAGTTTAGTGATCAGTGTCCCAGAATAGATGTGTTCACAAAAGAGCGCAAATGATATTCTTATATGACCCTAATATCGATGTATGGTCATGACTCTGTATGTGAAAATCTGTCTCAAAGTGTCTTTTGTAGCAAAGAATGATCAGGGCACCAAGTGTGCATATTACTGCTGGAAGTGATTTTGCCTGTTGGTCCTTTCAAAGGCTAGAACAAGGAAATACATATATGCAGGTAAATAAAAACATACACGTATATACAAACATGCAAATATACATATGAACAAATATGTATGTGTGTGTATAGATTACTTTCTGTTTATACATTTATAGTCATGTGCCACATAATGACATTTCAGTAAATAATGGACCACATATATGACAGTGGTTCCCATGAGATTATAATACCATATTTTTATTGTACCTTTTCTATGTTTAGATACACAAATACTTACCATTGTGTTACAATTGCCTATAGTATTCAGCACAGTAGCATGTTGTACAGGTTTGTAGCCTAGGAGCTGTAGCTTATACCATACAGCCTAGATGTGCAATAGGCTGTGCAATCTAGGTCTGTGTAAATACACTCTATGATGTTCACACAATGACGAACTTCCCTAATGACACATTTCTCAGAATGCATCCTTGCCCTGAAGAGATGCAGGACTGTGTTACTTTCTGTTTTGTTCCCCTTCCCACTCTTACTGATTTAATTTTAAGTTATGTGGGATACTAAGAGTGGTGTCATTCCGTTTCTTATCATTTCTACTTTGATTTTCTCTCATTCTTATAGGTAACAAGGGCCATTGTTTTCTGATTTATCCTTCTTGGGTTTCTTTTTGTAATGACAAGCAGGTATTTGTATATTTAAAAAATTTCCCATTCTTTTCTTACACAAAAAATATCGTGCTATATATGCCTATTCATACGTTTTCTTATTGAAACGTCCAGGAAGTTACTCCATATCAGTTCATAGAGATCTTTCTCATTATCTTTTACACTTACATAGTACTCCGTTGTTTATTTTACTCAACCTGTCTTCTATTCAGGATAATTTTTACCCGAAGTGCCAGTAGAAGAGTTTAACATGATGTGGCGGGGCTGGAGGAATGAAAAGAAGATAAGAAACAACATAGTCATCATAGGAAACTCAAAAACATTATGCTAAGTGAAAGGCCAACCACAAAAGACTACATATGATATGATTTTATTTATATGAACTCTCCAGGAAAGGCCCATTTATTGAGATAGAAAGTAGGTCAATGGTTGTCCAGGACTGTGGTAAAAATGAGGAGTGACTGTAAATGGGCATGAGGGATAATGGAAATGTTGTATGATTAGACTGTCACACAACTCTGGAAATAAACTAAAGCCAGTGAATTGTACATTTAAAACAGTTGAATTTTTTTGCAAAGCAAATACCCCCCAGTAAAGCTGTAAAAAAAAAAAAAAAAAAAAAGCATCGTGTGGCATGTATGACGTTCCTAACAGAATGTGATTATTTCTGATTCAAACATGATTTGAAGAATTAAACCTTCTTAGATGTCATATATACTTTGTTGAAATCTTGGAAACCTTCCTCCAAATGATATATAGTAATCATATATGTGTATATGTATATCCAAATGACATATACTAATCATATATATGTATATATGTATTATCATATATGTATATAGCCAAGCGATATACACATATATAACATAAATGATGTTAATATGTTACTTCAAATCTGAAGTATATATTTTTTTACAGCATTTTCTGCTTGAGGGATTTGGTGACCTTATAGCCCCTAAGGAAATTTACTTATATTAAACTGCTTGTGGCAGAAAGGATTGATTTAATTCTTTTAAAAAGTTGAATTCTTAAAGACCTCGTAGACCACATTATTATGCCTTTTCTTTTATTGATGGGACCCTATTAATAGTTTTAAAACTCTAGTTATGTAATAAAGTTAGGAATATAGTCTTCGACTCATCTCTTCTGCTCTTTAAATATTTATCCTACTCTGTTAGGCAGCCATTAAAATGATAATTATTAAGACTCTGTAGAAACATGGAAAGTTGTTATAATACAAATGAAAAAAGCAGAGTGCCAAATGGCTTAAATATCACAATTTCAACCAGTGCAACACATTTGTATACATGTGAAGGTCTAGAGCATAACACTATGTGACGGACTGGTAGGTGTTTCTCCCTTAATATTCTTGGATGTTGCCATATTGTATCCAAATAAACTTAATTTTTAGCTATATTAAGGGTATCATAAAGGAGAATGTAGAATCAAAGGGATAGTGCACATATTGGCGGCTGCCGGAATTTGTCACCTGCATTTGCAGACTTTTCTCAGAGAAACTTCAGCACTGGAAATGTGTATGATGAAGTTAAATCATTCGAAGTCACTAGAACTCTTCTCTTGTTTACCTGTGGGCAAAGTCATTCTTATTCTCTTTTATGGAGTCTACCAATAGAGCATGGGTGGACAGTGATTTTTAGGTGTGGTAACTGCTGTTAATCATTTCTGTTGGAGGCAAACTAGAAAGAAATTGGCTTGTGCTGATACGTGAATGATCTAGATGAGACTGGAAGAATAGTTTGTCTGTATTGTTGGTGACTTTTATCCACTGGAATGAGTTGCAAAGAGTTATTGAGGGTGCTTCATCTCTGGTTAGCTTTATAATTACAAGGGATTGTCAACTGTCTTGTTTGGGGAAGGGAAAAGTAGGTTAGACGACTCTCGAGATTTCGGTGGACTTGATTTTTCAATTTACCTCTATCCAGATGGCTTTTCTATGTGATAGGGAGCAGTCAGGTAGAAAGCATAAAGCAGCTACATAAACAATTTAAGATGCATATTGTTTCAGATTTAGGGTCTCATAGAAATTGTATTATATGATTTATATGATTTTATGCTAAAACAATGTGCAGATACACCGTTCCTGTTAAAACGTTGAGCTGTTGGCCGGGCGCGGTGGCTCAAGCCTGTAATCCCAGCACTTTGGGAGGCCGAGACGGGCGGATCACGAGGTCAGAAGATCGAGACCATCCTGGCTAACACGGTGAA
>NW_016812958.1:535232-576209 GCF_001698545.2 Rhinopithecus bieti | reverse complement strand
AAAAAAAAAAAAAAAAAAAAAAAAAAAAAAGTTGAGCTGTTATAGCCATGGCAGTTCCATTTCAGGGAAAGGAAAAGGAGCTGAGAGAGAAAGGAATTGTGAACAAAGCAGAGGACCCTGTGTCAGATACGTAGTCAGTCCTTGCTGTTGGATCTCTGATAATATAGTTAACTCGGTTTTCCACTCTGGCTTAAACAATTTATTTTATTCTCTCTTCCCAAGGAAACATCTTCCTAAATTATATTTTTTAGGCTGCCAATCCTTTGCACAGATATATCTAGTGAGCCTCTCATTGCCAGTGGATCAAAATCTTAACCAGCATCCCCAGTCCCCCCACAACCTAGTTCTATCTAGCTCATGGAATCATACATTCTGTCAGTTCCCTTTTGAGTCGCTCTTCCAAAGATAGAGGCTCATCTTTTCTCTTTTCTCTGATCATACTTTACTCATACCCTTTCCTATCCCCAAGTCTTCATTGATGGTGTCTTATTACTACATTTCTCCCCATTCCAGCCTACTCTATTCTCTTTTTCTTTGGCCTCGCGGAGTATTTCTGTATTTACTTCTGACTGGGCATTTATTTTTAACTATTTCAATAACAATAAAACTATAATAGTGTCTTAGTCAGCTTGAATTACTGTAACAAAATACCACAGACTGGGTAGCTTAAACAGCAGACATTTATTTCTCACAATGCTGGATGCTGAAAAGTCTAAGATCAAAGTCCCAACAGATTCATTTCCTGGTGAGGGCTGTTTTCCTGGCTTACAGGTGGCTACCTTCTTGCTGTGTCTTCATATGGGGGAGTGGAGAGAGAGAGAGAGAGAAAGAGAGAGTAGAGAGAAAGAGATATCATGGTGCCCCACTTGCATGACCTCATCTGTTTCTAATTACCACTCAAAAGACCCATCTCCAAATACCATCACACTGAGGGTTAGGACTTTGGGGACAAGACAGATTCAGTCTGTTACAAACAGCTACCATTTTTAGTGTTTAGGATGTGCCAGCTACTGTTTTCAGTACTTTACATGAATTGACTCATTCAATCCTTACCTCAGTTCAGGAAGTAGATAATTATTCCCATTTTTTAGATAAGGAAATGAGTTACTAGCTGTGTGACTACATACAGCTAGTAAGTGGCAGATCTGGAATTCTGTCCCAAGCTGGAACCAGACTGTATTCTTCACCACAGCTCTGAATTGTCATTAATAAATATCCTTCATAGATGTTCTGTTCTCTTAAAATTTACACTCTTTAAGGTCAAACAGAAAGTCTCCTTGTTCTTTGCTTCACTTCATGAAATAGTCTTGTGCCTGGAACAGGGAGTTGGTCTATAAACATCTGTTTATTGATGTGATCTATTGTCAGTGGTCAGTGAAATTCTAATAGGCTTTTCTGGGAATTTTGGCTTGGTTGGTTTGATTTGGTGGTTTTATCTTGACCCTTTAATTGCTTGTGTGAGATGGTTAATGTGGCTGCCAAGAATTCAAATACGTAGCTTTCATTGCCTAAAAGAATGATGCTCAGTGACCGAATATACTAATTTATGTGAAACTAAATCTCAACTTTTGTTCTGTGCATTAAAGTAAGCATGTTAAGTTTGTGTGCTTATTTTCTTAAGTAATTTTTTTTTTTTTTTTTTTTTTTTGAGACCAAGTTTTGCTCTTGTCACCCAGGCTGGAGTGCAATGGTGTGATCTCAGCTCACTGCAACCTCCTTCTCCCGGGTTCAAGCGATTCTCCTGCCTTAACCTCCCAAGTACCTAGGATTACAGGCACCCGCCACCATGCCCAGCTGATTATTTTTATTTTTAGTAGAGATGGAGTTTTACCATGTTGGTCAGGCTGGTCTCAAGCTCCTGACTTCAGGTGATCCACCCGCCTTGGCCTCCCAAAGTGCTGGGATTACAGTCATGAGCCACAGAGCCCGGCCTTCTTAAGTAATATTTTTGTTATTTGGGTATTTGATATGTCAGATAAAATGAGTAAAAGCAACCTATACTTCACCTTCTTTGTAGTGTCAAATCCTGACACTATACTTAATTTTTTGCAGTTCCTCCTTGATTTCTTTGAGGGAAGGAAAGACTTCATGGAGTAAATTGTGAAGATTGGTTATGTTGAAATTACCTTTAGTAGGTACCCTATGTATACAATGTTAAGCTGTTGGATGAGATTGTCTTTCCTAATAAAGATAAAATATTTGCTAAAAAAGCTGAAGTCTAATGTTGCTGAGGTTTGTTTATTGTGTTTCTTTTATCTGTTGTTTCTAACAGCATACTGCTTGATAAGGTAGGTACTCAGAACTAGGTATTTTGAGTACTCTAATGGTTTATACATAAGCCTGTATATTAGTTTTAATCTTTGTGAAACAAAAGCTATTTCTGGGAGATATAATAAAAAAAAATTTAGAAGGGTACTGGATAACTTGCAGAATCAAGGGGGAAATGGGATCATTTGTTAGTCTTAGGAAGAATAAGATTTGTGACAACTGTCACGTCTTATTGTGGCCAACTAGGAGTATCTCAGTTGTTGAATGGCTCAGTTCTGTTTTCAAGCAATGATCTGCTCAGGATTTATGTTCTTGGGAGGGAGTCAGATTTGCTCCAAGCTTAAGTCAGGTGTGTCTGCTCTTTCACTGGGGTGATTGGCAGGCCATCAAAGGCACACAAAATGGTAGAGGAATGTTTCTAAAGGAAAACTTGGGGCACCATTACCAAACAAAGGGAAACAGGCAAAAATAACAGATTCCTATATCCGGCAAGGTTCATCTCAAAGCAGAGTGGATTTAAATGACAGCTTTAACTTGAACTATAAGTGATTTGGATTCTTTCACCATGTTATTCCTCTAGATGGGTTATCTTAGCAGTTTAATGCATCAGCAAGTGTTTTATGGTCAACTGTGAAAACTTGATTTTTTTCTGATTACATTTACAATAATTTATTTAGCTATTTTCAAACATCACAAATATATGACATGAATTCATATGTAATCATTATCCAATTTCAACAATAGTCAGCATTTTGCCAATCTTGTTTCTGTTGATTGCATTTAAAGCATTATTATAAGATACTTTTATAATTGGCTGTATAAAAACTCACAAGACTTACCATGTCTAAGAACTTACTTTAAGAACATAAATCCAAGTATCAAGTGGTCATAAGTCTCATACCAAAAAACAGAACAGAAGATAGTCCTATGAAGTAATGCATTATTTACCTGGAAGTAGATTTTTTTGTTTCCTGTTGGTAAGACTTTTTACTGGCTTAAGCCTACTGAATCAATTCCTTAACAACTCACTTTTCAGATTACCTCTACCAAATTTGTTCTGGTCTTTGGAGTCTTTGCAGGTGAATCAGAGGTTTTATTTGACTCTAAAACCTGGACACCAGTATGCCTGTGCATTGTGTGATAGCTGGATACACTCTGATTTCTTTTGCAGTTGAAAGATGCATGAGTGTGATGCAGTCCGGGACACAGATGATCAAGCTGAAACGTGGAAGCAAAGGGCTTGTTCGCCTCTTTTACCTGGATGAGCACCGGACACGCCTCCGATGGCGACCCTCCAGGAAGAGCGAGAAGGCGAAAAGTAAAACTAATCTTTGAATTATTTGCTTGGCTTGACATAGTAATACACGGGTTATACCGAGTGGGCTCTTGAAGCTTCAGATCTGTGGAAGTTTTATACTTTTGTAAGTTTGGAGTTAGTTGATTTTGGATATCGAGAGGCAGAATAATGACCATCTTTGGGGAATTTAAATCCATAAAAGTTTTCTTGTCCATGAATACTGTAAATGCTAATACTTCCCCTGTGTTGAAGACTATATATATATATATTTTAGTTAGAATATATGGTTTTACAGCCTGAGATGTTTTACATTCCTATAAAAGGTGAGAGACATCATAAAGCTAATGGGCTTTAAAATGTATTACCATATTCTGAACACTATTAACTGATTAATGAATTAACAACACCATTTAAATTTATCAAGTAAAGAAGTGTTGATGTGACTCCTACTTAAAGCTGCTTTCCCCCACACTATGTTAGTCAGCTTTCCCTAGAGAAACACAATCAATAGGATAGATAGATAAATAGATAGATGTTTGAGAGAGGACTTAGGGGAATTGGCTCATGTGATTATGAAGGCCAAGAAGTCACATGATAGGCCATCTGCAAGCTGGAGAACCAGGAAAGCTGGTGGTGTAGCTCAGTTTGAGTCCAAAGGCCTGAGAAGCAGGGGAGATGATGGTATAATTCCAAGTCCATGGTTGAAGGCCTGAGAACCTGGAGACCACTGATACAGGCCCTAGAGTATAAAGGTGGCAGAACCTTGGGCTGAGGATAGGCTCATTTCCCTATGTGAGTCACGTGGGAAATGAGTTGATACCAGAAAAAAATTGGCACTCTGCCATTAAGGCAGAAGTGAGGGGTAGATGGTGTATATAAATAATCAATAGGATATTCAAACTTCTGATTCCTACTGAAAAATAAACAAGCACGCAGACCAAAAATAATTTATTAGTCTGAAATTATCCTTCTTGCCCTGTGCTTCAGTGATCCAAACCTTCATATTTGCTCTGCTACCTAAATAATGCTAATCTCTGTGATTCCAGCCACTCCACAATCTAGCCATTGTCTACCTTTCCAGTTTTATCTCCCATTATTCTCCCTCTTGAGCTTTCCAGTCCAGCATAAGCGGCCTGATAAGCATCCCTGGAGTGGATCTCATGTTTCTGTATCTCTTTCTGCCTCTCCTCGGGTGTCACCTTGTTCCTCTCTACTTCTCCAAGCTCTGCTCTGCCTTCACCACCTTAGCCCCATGGCATTTTCTCTAGGAATGCCAATTCCAGGTAGCTCGGCTATTTGATTGTCAGAAATTCTTTTTCCTTTCAGTTTTCTAACAATCTTCTAATGCATGTTGCAAAACACCAAAGTCCAGTCTAGGTCTTTGCATATTTTCTACAAATCTGTAAACTATAAATTTGACATAGTTATTGCCACCTTTTCTACCAATCTTCTTGCTTCAATTGACATATCTATTTTTTTTTTTACTGCAAATTTCAACACGCCCTGAATTATTGCCTTAGGAGAATGTTGTCAAGACAGCTCAGGCAGCACAAGTGTTATGCAGAGAAGGTTTCTAGTGGGAAACAACAGGGCCTGGGTTTCACATTTAACTGGAAACCACAACTTGCAGGCAATGATTTTTTTCATACTTATTTATTTATTTATTTATTTGAGATGGAATCTTGCTCCATCACCTAGGCTGTAGTTCTGTGGCACGATCTCGGCTCACTGCAACCTCTGCCTCCCAGGTTCAAGCAATTCTCCTGCCTCAGCCTCCCAAGTAGCTAGGACTACGGCCACCCGCCACCAAGCCCGGCTAATTTTCTTTGCATTTTAGTAGAGACGGGGTTTCACCATGTTGCCCAGGCTGGTCTTGAACTCCTGAGCTCAGGCAATCTGTCTGACTCAACCTCCAAAACTGCTAGAATTATAGGCATGAGCACCCAGCATCATTCTTATTTTTTATATTTAAAATGATTTTGCTTTTCTTGTTTCTTAGTGCATGTAAACAAGTATCTCTGCCTGCTCTATAACTGTGTGTATCTCATTTTCCTCACAGTACTTATTGATTCCATTTACAAAGTGACTGAGGGCCGCCAGTCTGAAATATTCCACAGACAAGCTGAGGGGAACTTTGACCCCAGCTGCTGCTTCACCATCTACCATGGCAACCACATGGAGTCCCTGGACCTCATCACCTCCAACCCCGAGGAGGCCCGCACCTGGATCACAGGCCTGAAGTACCTGATGGCTGGCATCAGTGATGAAGACTCCCTTGCCAAAAGGCAGAGGACCCATGACCAATATCCTTTCTAGAATTTTATTTTGAGCTCTCTCTTGCTCCCTGTGTATGCATGTGTGCATGCATGAAGTAAGGATTAGACTATGTTTTAATTTTTCCCATAATTTTCCTTTCTCTTTCTTTACCCTTCACACCCTTCTCTCCCCTCCTGACTCTCACTCCAAATAAATGAACACTCAAAATGCATGGAAACTTAAGCTTGTATGAACTCAGGAGCAAAATTCTTTGAAGAGACCGAATCTAGCTCCACAATCAGAGGTCTCCAAATACGGCCTCAAGTTTCCCAAGAGAGGGAAAGTGCCTATTAAGTATCATTGCCTCTTTTAAATCATAGGAGTATTCATTAACTGTAACTGGGAAAACACTGATTTGGATTAGAGAAAATCCTACTTTGTTATAAAGTCAGTTTAGTTTAACAAATACTTTGTGAGTTGCAATTAGGTACTGGGCACTGAGCTCCTTCCTGCTTTTTCTCTTTCTAACTTACAGTTTCGAAACTGAACTGATTGATACCAAAGGGGAAGTTATTTTTTACTTACTAATATTTACCCTGTCTTAATTGCTTGAGAAACTGGAATCTAAGTCTCATTCTTGATTAAACCCATGCTTGTGGTCCTGTAGTGCTGACAAGAGATTAATGGGGTTGGTCTGCAGGCATCCTTCTTGCTGGGATTGACTGGGCATATAGCAAGGCCTTTCTGGCCTCAGTTTCCTTATCTGTAAAGTGAGGGTATTAGGCTAGTTGACTGCTTTGGTTCCCTTCTTCATATTTTGAATGGCCTTAAAATACAGGTGTCTCTGACCATGCAGGGAGTAGCGCTACTCCTTTGCTGTCATTGGAATGTGTGCCCTAATTTTTTTCCTGGGAGTTGGTGATATATTTGTGCTGCTCTAGCTATAATCCCTCACCCAGAGTATTGTTGGAGAAGAATGGAAATAATTCAGCTCATGAAAGGATCTTGACAGTGTGAAAAGTCTGAGTTGATGAACCATGATGTTTTCATCAATATTCACAGCATGCAGATAAAGGCGACTGGGATTCAGAAATGAACAAAACACAAACAGGATTTAACTTTCTGTGCTTAAATCTGTTGGTTTGATTTCTAACTCTTTAACATTTGGTAAAAAACAACCATCCAAAAATACTGAATGTTTTCTGGTACAAGTATCAGAAACCATACTAATAATGCCTTAAACAATAAAGAATATTCATTTTCTCATAAACAAGAGATCTGAGATGGGGCAGTTCCAGGGTCAGCTAATTCATTGGTTCAATGATGTCATCAGAGACCCAGGTCCTGCCATTCTCACCATGTTGGCTTGGTCTTGCAGCTGACTGCCCTTTGATCAGAGAGAGCTGCTGCAGCTTTAGGCAGTAGCTCTAAACACAGCCCTGCACAGAGGTAGCAGAGTTTCTTCTTACAAACCTTTTTTTTTTTTTTGAGACGGAGTCTTGCTCTGTCATCCAGGCTGGAGTGCAATGGCACGATCTGGGCTCACTGCAACCTCTGCCTCCTGGGTTCAAGGGATTCTCCTTCTTCAGCCTCCTGAGTAGCTGGGATTACAGGTGCCTGCCAACATGCCCGGCTAATATTTTTTTGTATTTTTAGTAGAGACAGGGTTTCACCCTGTTAGCCAGGATGGTCTTGATCTCCTGACCTCATGATCTGCCTGCCTCCACCTCCCAAAGTGCTGGGATTACAGGCGTGAGCCACTGCGCTCAGCCACAAATCTTTTTTTTTTTAAAGAGAAAAGAAAAACTTCCCAGAAATCCCCCAAAAGACAACTTGCCATCATTGGCCAAAATTACTATTGCTGCCTCATTCCTAAACCAGTCTCTTGCAGGAGACATGATTAAACTTTGATCTCTCCCTTTTTTTCACTCTTAAAAACTGAAGACTTAGGCTGGGTGTAGTGGCTCCTGGCTGTAATCACAGCACTTTAGGAGGCTGAGGTGGAAGGACCATTTGAGGCCAGGAGTTTGAGACCAGTCTGGGCAACATAGTGAGACCCCATTTTTACAAAAAAATTAAAAAGAATAGCCAGGTGTGGTGACACATGCCTGTAGTGCCGTCTACTCAGGAGGCTGAGGTAGGAAGATTGCCTAAGCCCAGGAGTTGGAGGCAGCGATAAGCTATGCTTACACCATTGCACTATAGCCTGGAAAGCAGAGCAAGACCCTGTCTCTTAAAAACAAAAAACTAACAAAAAACCCCGAAAATTCTAAAGAGCTTTTGTTTACATAGGATCTGTTTATTGATACTTGTCATATTAGAGATTAAATGCGAGGCATAAAATGTGTTTATTTATAATAACAAACTCTGTTGCATGTTAACATTTTTATAATGAGTATTTTTCAAAGCAAAACACATTAGAAAAATAGTATTGCTTCACTGTTTTACAAATCTCTTTAATGTCTGACAGTAGTACACATGGTTCTCTTATCTGCTTCTGCATTCAGTCTGTTGCGATATGTTGTTTCGATTGAACCACATGAATAAAATCTGGCCGCAAGACATGCAGTTAGAAAAGAGGGGAACCTCATGTTTATGGGGACCTCCAGGACTATACTTTGAGGACAGTTGTATTAAACCAAGATTTACCTCCCCCCATCCAGTTCTCACTCATCATTAAAGCACATGGCTTTAGGATACCTGAACAAAATCAAGGTTGTATAGCAAGGAAGAAGGAAGAGTGGTGGCCATGGGGAAGCAACCAAATCCAGAAGCTTCTAGCCTCATCCAGTTAACTAGGATAAGTTCACAGCATTCCAGAGCCACAAGTCACTTATAGAAGTCTCTCTCATAATCCTTGAAAGAGACGAGTTAGAGATGGGCATAAATTGTCTTTTTGCTTTGTTGGTCAAAAGTTTTTTGAACCTGATTGTCCACGCTTACTGGCACTTGAAAGTTTTCATAGTCTATGGGTTCCATATTCTGAAAATATGCTGTCCAGAAAGCAGGTGTACTGTGGCGCTACACAGAGAAACAATTTTATAAGAAATATGGGAGCAGTGGATTTTTATGTCAGTGAAGGAATAAAAGGGAAATAATAACTTAATGAATAGTAAAGAGGAAGCTGAAGTAAAAAATGAGAAAGGTTATGTTGAGTCAGGGAATAATTTTCATACAGATTTCTCAAAATTTAATAGGGTTGTAGATAATACCTTTTTTTTTGAGGCAGAGTCTTGCTCTGTTACCCAGGCTGGAGAGCAGTGGCGCAATCTCGGCTCACTGCAAGCTCTGCCTCCCAGGTTCACGCCATTCTCCTGCCCCAGCCTCCCGAGTAGCTGGGACTACAGGCACCCACTACTACGCCTGGCTAATTTTTTGTATTTTTAGTAAAGCTCTGCCTCCCAGGTTCACGCCATTCTCCTGCCCCAGCCTCCCGAGTAGCTGGGACTACAGGCACCCACCACTAAGCCTGGCTAATTTTTTGTATTTTTAGTAGAGACGGGGTTTCACCGTGTTAGCCAGGATGGTCTCGATCTCCTGACCTCATGATCTGCCTGCCTCGCCTCGCAAAGTGCTGGGATTACAGGCATGAGCCACCACACCCGGCCTAGATAATATCTTAATAATGGGATTACATCCTTAATTTGACAAACATTTAACTACATTAATGAAGAGAAGAGATTTGGGATGTTCATTATTAGATTTCACTTTAGGACTGAAAATTTCAACTGTGAATGAAAAATCAGAATAATGAATCTTAAATGACTGCATGAGAAAATCCATCCAGTCTAGAGCATAACTTATTTCTGCAGTATGGGCATGTTGAATGATGGCCATGATGCAGTACTCATACTTACTAGAAGAAATCCAGTGTCATTAGGGATCAGACCCTGGTGCTGCACTGCCTGCAGTCCACCCCCCACTCTGCCATCCCCCACTCTGCCTGTGCTGTGCAAATTTGCATGAATTACTTATGTTCTTTTGCCTTCAAGTCTTTCATCTGCAACATGGTGATGATCATAATGATAGTGTCTACCATACAGAGGTGTGTTAAGATCAATTGAGTATTTATATACAGTCCTTAGAACACTGCCTAGCACCTAATAACCACTTTACAAGTAATAGCTACTGTTGTCGTTGCTAAAAAGAGGTAAAGAGTGGCAAATCTTTAGCTTTCCTATTCAGATAAATGAAAGTCTGAATTCTCAGCAGATCTGTATGCAAAGATGATGGTTCTGGCACTTCGGCTCAGCATTTTTCTCCATCAGACCATTCTCCTTCATGTTTTCCCCACCTTATCTCTTGATCCCATGAGGAAAATTATTACCTCCAGAAGGCTTTAGGCTGCCTGTTAAGTATAAATCCAGATGTTATTCTTTCCCCTCAAACAGCTGGGCAAATCTAGCCCACTCCTGATTTTTATTTGGACTCCTGAGCTAAGAATGGATTTTAAATGGTTAAAAAAAAAAAAAAAAAAATCAAAAGAAAACATTTTGTGACCTGTGAAAATTACTTCAAATTAAAATTTCAGGGTTCATAAATAAAGGTTTATTGGAACACAACCATGTTCATTCATTTATGTCTGTATGGCTGCTTTCTCATGACAATGACAGAGTGGAATAGTTGTAGCTGAGAGCAAATGTCCTGCAAAACTTAAAATATTCACTATCAGGCCCTTTACAGAAAAGTTTGCTCTCCCCTGTGCTAGATAGGATCATTCAATGCTTTACATACTCCTACAGTCTCTTGATAGAAAATCCTAGATCTTTACTTTGCATTCAGTCTCACCCAGATTTTCTCCGAGGAATGACTGTTTCTCTTTTTAAAATTATTATGGTGTGGCTATAAATTATTAATTCGGGGCTTTATTGGACACTCATATCTTAATTATGAAGAACATCTTTAAGATATCAGGATATTTTTACCTGGAGTTGTATACTATGTGGACCATTACTCATACAGATTTCTCAAAATTTAATAGGGTTGTAGATAATACCTTTTTTTTTTGAGAATAGCTTTCTCATTTATGGAATCTTAGAGTCGGAAGGGATTTCAAGGTTAAAAGTTGTGCTCCTTGACATTGTAGGTAAAGAAATGGAGGCTCCAAGAGGTGATATGAGTAACCCACTGTCACAGGGCCAAGTAAGCAGTAGAATTAGGACTAGTGTATATTTTTTTATTTGATTCCACCTCTGTTTTTACTTTACCAGTTCCCTAAACCAATAATCAAGGCCAGTTTCTGTGTTGGTGCTAAAGGCTTTGCAGACACAGGCTTATCCTAAATATTTGTATCTGCAGAGTACAAGCATGCTCAGGGTTTCGCTGTCCCTGCCTCTTCTCTGGAGAAGACTTTGAGAGGCTTTGATAAAGAATTATAGATTAAAAGGATAAAAATAGTACTGCCATCTGACTCCTTTTGTCACTTCTTTGAACTCCAGCCATATACTCTGTGGGGCGTAAAGTAGTGTCTATAGTCGAAAGCCCCAAGTGGGTGCTGCATGCCTTGAAAACAGAAGAAAATGAGACTCAGGCACTTATTAGTGATTGGGCCAAATTTTTCACCCTTTTGGTTCTTCAGTTATTTTCCTCCCAGATCTGGACCTCCCTTTAACTTCCAGGGCTCATATAAAATGAAGTCCTGACAAGTCTATAAGGAAAAATTGAACTAGAAAGAGCTGGGCTGGTTATTTTTAAAGTTTTAAAGGGAAAAAATAGGAAATAAGGTGTTTACAAAATATGAAATAAGGCGATCTGAAAATATCCTCTACTTAATTTTAGGAGACATAATACCTTACTTTTCTAGTTGTTTATACTTACTGAGGTATAATCTCCTACAGTCATAATTTGAATCACATAGAAAATGGAAATATGCTGTGCCCTCTCCTCTGATATATATTCATTCTCCCATTTCTCGGTTTTTAAAACTATACCTTTTGCTTACTTTGATTCTCTGGTTTCTTTCTATCTATCACCTTATTTTTTTCCTCTCCATTACCCTTCAAACATAGAAGTTTAATTGGTTTTCTAAATATGCACGCAGTACTTGCCTTTTGTAATCTACCCCTCAACAACTATGAATCATCCATTTAAAAAATCCTTTGCTAAAAGTTAACTGGGAATTTTCAATTCTTAGATTTATTACCATTTTGTCTGCTTTCTCACTATGTAACGCAACCCAAGGCTCTCCCACTGAGGATCTTTTAAAATTTCAGTTCACATGATGTAAACCTTTTGTATCTAAACTCAGCTTCTTATTCTCAGTCACTTCATTTCATACCTGAGCTTTGAGGGCACCTCCTAGTACATTACGCTTGTACTTCACATTACCTGCCCGTGATTTAGAAATTTGGGCCGATTAGGTGAGAACTATCAAAGCTAGTAATAGGAAGATAAATGTGGTATAGAAACTGACCTTATGTGTCAAAGTGTGTGCTAGATCAGGCACAAACTTTGGGTTGAAACCTGGTTCTCATACTAATTCTTATCAGATTTCTCTCTCTCCTCTCATTTTATATCCTTAACTGAACAATGATGAGATTGAACTAGATGGTCTAATTTGCTAAATGTCAGAGCGAGACAGTGAAAAGAGAATTGAAAAGATCATGTGCCATGAGGTACTGTGAAGGTAAAAAGATAGTAGGTAAAAGGGCATAGGAGAAGATAAGCCCTGTATTTATGATATTTGGGGTTTCATCATAAAGAGATTCTTAAACAGAAAATGTTCGAGAGATGTAATACTGGGCCATTCCTGCTACATGCCATCTGTATGCCTCATAAACGAAGAACTCTAACCTTGTGAATGAGAACTAATAGGGACACAAGATTTGTGTTATGAACGTGGCAGCATAACTGAGAAAAACTGATCAGAAAATGAAAAGCAAAAAGGGATAACGTTTAAAGTCATGTAGAAATATTTATGTTTATGGAGTTTGCTATTGGAGGTGTGAATTAAGGTGTTATTGTCTTGCTAGAGTGGAATTAGAACCAGTAATGTAGCTTTTCGTATCCATGAGGTTTTAGTATCCTTGGGGATTAGGAGGGCAATTCACTCCTACCATTTAGGGTAGTAATATAGTTTTTTGCAATAATAGATTTGATATTTAATTTGGATAAGATTGAGTAAGAATGTTTGAATTAAAGATGTTCAAAATAATTTGGTTTAACTCTCATTTCCCAATGGAGGGAACCACCCCCCGCCTTTTTTCTTTCGAGACGGAGTTTCACTCTTGTCACCTAGGCTGGAGTGCAATCTTGGCTCACTGCAACCTCTGCCTCCCGGGTTCAAGCGATTCTCCTGCCTCAGCCTCCCAAGTAGCTGGGATTACAGGCGCCCGCCACCATGCCTGGCTAATTTTGTATTTTTAGTAGAGACAGGGTTTCACCATGTTGGCCAGGCTGGTCTCAAACTGCTGACCTCAGGTGATCCACTTGCCTCAGCCTCACAAAGTGCTGAGATTACAGGCATGAGCCACTGCACCCAGCTGGGAACCCCTTTGCCCCCTTTATATGTTCCCCTTCCATTCCTGGTTTGTTGTCATTGTTATTGTTGTCATCACTATTAGTAGCTCATCAGAGCCTATGGGTTGCAGGGCCTCCTCAAAAAACCTTCTTCTCAAGTTCCCTGTTACTGATAAATGTCCTTGCGAGTATTCTGTGAGAGAGTAGTTTTTAATTTTGATGAGAACACAGGTGTTTTCTTTGACCTTTGTGCACATGGGTGAAGCAGACCTTTGAGGAGGCTGATAAAAATGGTGATGGCTTGTTGAATATTGAAGAGATACATCAGCTGATGCATAAACTGAATGTTAATCTGCCCCGAAGAAAAGTCAGACAAATGTTTCAGGTAAGTTTTCACAATTTCACTGGTCTTATATAAAATACACAGAGGTTATTAATGTACTTAGGTATATTAAAAGGCTATTTTGTTTTGTTGGAAGATAATATATGTGTTCCGTACTGTTTTATTTTTCTTTGATGAAGAAACAATTTTGTTTCATCAAGTAAAAAGACTTTATAAATTTAACATGCATCCAAAATTTCACTTCCTAAAATGCTTTTTTGTTATTGTTGCTGTTTTCCGACAAATAATAGAGGAAACTTGCTCGAGTCCCTTTGAGAGGACAGTAATACCTCAGTTGCCTACTTCGTGGTGCTGTTGTGAGGATCAGAATAAAGACTAAGTAACATGACAAAAAAATAGCACTTGTCTAAAACCTCAAGAGCTCTGTATTTTGTTTCTGAGGAGTTCAGGATTTAGTATCCATGAGGATTAGGAGGGAAATTCACTCCTAGCATTTAGGGAGCTCTGCAGAATTTCATTCAGCTCCTTGTTCGTTAGATGAAATGCTCTTTCCCTGTTGATAGGTCACTGAGAAAAATCCTTGGACCCAGATTTATTCTGTGGCATCCAGCTAGGACTGCATTTAGTCCTCACCTGAGTGCAGAAGTGAGCTTTCTTAAGTCAGGGCAAAGACAATGTTAGGCTATTAGAAATTACTAGAGTATTAATTTATAAAATTAAATTTGAAGATAAGTCATGTGCATAATCCATGTTTTGCAATGATTTTCTATTCTAGGTGAGTAGGTAGGTGATACTTTGTACATGTAAAAATAAGCATAGGAGGGCAATATGATGTTTAATGTTTGTACTTGTTCTTAGAGGTGGTAAGAACAGAGACAACATGGGGTATGTGCTGCAACAATAAATGGAAGACAGAGGCTGGCTCTGTTCTGTGACTGTTTAAGGGTGACCCTGTTCTTGGTTGGAGATGGTTTGCATTGTGGGAAACTGAGTCCCATTGCACTGGAGAACAGCATGAGAGAATGGGAAGAGGAGGAAGGAGTGAGATTTGCTATATAGGGAACCTGAGAGATATAGTGAGGGACTTAGGAGGCGAAATGAATTATCTTTAAACATATGGGAAGGTTGGCCATGTTTCTGGTATTCCCTGTCACCTGTCATCTCACTTTTTCCCTGCTGTGAGCCCCACCTCCTGTCTGTTTATTTGCACAGGAGCTGATCACAGCATGGAAGAGGTAGCTGCTGATTCAATGTAAGAGGCCAATCCTAAAGAGGAGGGCAAAGTCTATACCTATACAAATCATGATTTCTTGGGTAATTTTTGGAAGTAAAATTTGGAAGCATTTGTTCATAATTGACACAAGGTTAGCAAAATTTAAAAAATATTTTAATGACCACTTTGCCTTTCAAAGCTTTGTTTAATACCATATAACAGTTGAGTGTACTTCACAAAATCCATGCGTTTCAAAATGCCATTCATTCCCTGTCTGTTTTTGTTTAGTTAGAATTGTATTCACTTAGAATGAGGAAGCACATAAATGGGTCAGTTGCTCATTATTTATCCCCAGTAGTTTTGTGGTTTTATGAATAATTCAGCCAACCTGTAAGTAAGGCATATGATGAAAGATTTGTGCTCAAGAATTACTAGAAACAATTTTAAAAAGAAACCAATCCAGATGGATTGTTTAGACTTTTCTATGGAGGGAAAGCAGGGAGTTACCAAGGATGCCCATGGCTTTAAGAGCATCAGCTCTACCTTTGGAGAATTAAGAGATTCTCTTATAGGTAAAAATTACTTTTGATTGGATTACAGTTCAGAAACCAATGAGAGACTGGTATTTTTCTCATGTGTGAAATATATCTTCTTTTGTTCTTGACTAATCAAGTCTTGTTCAAGATTTCTCATTTTTATTGGTTCTTTAGACATCAGGCTTTGGTTTTCTTTCTCACCTGTATGTTTTTTTTTTTTTTTTTTTTTTTGAGACGGAGTCTTGCTCTGCCACCCAGGCTGGAGTGCAGTGGCCTGATCTCAGCTCACTGCAAGCTCTGCCTCCCGGGTTTATGCTATTCTCCTGCCTCAGCCTCCCGAGTAGCTGGGACTACAGGCGCCCGCCTCGTCGCCCGGCTAGTTTTTTGTATTTTAAGTAGAGACAGGGTTTCACCGTATTGGCCAGGATGGTCTCGATCTCCTGACCTCGTGATCCGCCCGTCTCGGCCTCCCAAAGTGCTGGGATTACAGGCTTGAGCCACCGCGCCCGGCCTCTCACCTGTATGTTATAGCTGTTGGTTTTCTATTTGTTACTTTTTGCTTTTGTTTATAATTTATTTCTGTCGCTTATTTTTTTCACATTTTTTGAGTTGAATTATTAATTTCTTTTTAAAATCTACTTTGCTCTCTAATAATTTAAGACTTCAAGTTTCATTCTAATGTTATTTTATAAGTTTTAATATGTAGTATATTTTTTACTTGTATATGTTTTATTTCCTATTTAGAATTGTATTGTTTCTACAGGTTTTTTTTTTTTTTTTTTTTTTTTTTTTTTTTTTTTTTTTTTTTTTTTAAGCTTTCTTTGTTGATTTATAAATTTACAGTGGTCAGAACAATTGGTTTGTGTGAGGTTGATTCCTTATAATTTGTTGAATCTTTCTGGCCAAATATGTGGTTGGTTGCTTTATAATGTTTCACGTGTACTTGAAGAGAATGTGTGCTCACCACTTGGGATTTGTGTACTAACCCTTTTATAGTAAATATTATTTTCCAGTACTGAATTTCCTATTTCTAACTTTCATATTGCTTTATTTTCTCTATGCCCTTTTCAGGAAGCCGACACAGATGAGAATCAGGGAACTTTGACATTTGAAGAGTTCTGTGTTTTTTACAAAATGATGTCTTTGAGACGAGACCTTTATTTGTTGCTTTTGAGCTACAGTGATAAGAAAGATCACCTAACTGTGGAAGAACTGGCTCAATTTTGAGGTGGAGCAAAAGGTAATCTTTAGAGTTAAAATGAAAGTTTTACTTAAAAGTACTCCATGAAAGATGTCAAGTCTTTCTTTTGGGGTTAAATATAGGTATACTTTGATTTCACAAGAGGGAGTAAATATCACGTAGTTCACAAAAATCCCTTTTATCTATGAGTCATTTAAAACAGTTTCTAGCAGCTTTTAGAGAAGCAGTGATAACTTGACACTGGGTTATATAATTCCTTAACCCTTAAACTATTGAGTACAGTATGCATATTTTCCCACAAAGAAATGAATGTTGTTAGTATTTTAATACATGGTATGCTTTCTTTTATACTATTACCGATGATGTATTATAATATTAGTTTAAAATTTATACATAATATATTATATAAAATTAGTATAAGTATAAATTTAGTCAAATTTATTTATTTTAATATAAATTATATTTATACTAATAAAATAGCTAGATATGAACTATGGCATATTTCTTAACTACTAATTGTGGTAGGTCATTATAATATCTGCTAGTAAATTGGCATTTGATCATGGGAAAAGACTAAGTAAATTAGGTTCCTGATTGCAAGAGACTCTCTAATGTTTAAAATAAGAATTTTAATTTATATTATATAGGCTGAATTATGGTCGGCAAAGCCTAAGTCTCAGTCTGCTTTTTAAATATCTCCTCAAAAGTCTGTTTCTAACCTAAAGTAGAGGAATAAATGAATATTTTATTCAATTTTTTTTTAACCTTTTATATCAGACTTTTGAGAGGAGGCTTTGGTTTTGTGCAGTTGAATGAGGTTTACTTTTAATTTTCTTAATGGACTAATTGTCTTAATATAAAGAGCTACTGAACTCCTTTGTTCATTTTAAGTCAGCAGCATTTAGCTCTGTTGAAATCGTAAAAAATCACCAAATATTTGGACTATAAAGTATAATAATCAGTAGAAATAATTCTTTCTACAGTACTCACACAGATAATCAGCCAGCTTGTGTTTGAACACTTTTCAATTTTTAAATAAGAGCTTTGAGATATTATTCACATACCATAAAATTCACCCTTTTAAAAGTATATGTTTAAGTGTTTTTTAGTGTATCAACAGAGTTGTGCAACTATTGGCCGGGCATGGTGGCTCATGCCTGTAATCTCAGCACTTTAGTAGGCTGAGGCAGGTGGATCACCTGAGGTCAGGAGTTCGAGACAACCCTGGCCAACATGGCGAAACCCCATCTCTACTAAAAATACAAAAATTAGCTGGCCGTGGTGGCGAACCCCTGTAATCTCAGCTACTTGGGAGTCTGAGGCAGGGAGAATTGCTTGAACGCAGGAGGTGAAGGTTGTAGTGAGCTGAGATCATGCCACTGCACTCCAGCCTGGGCGACAGAGCGAGACTCCATCTCGAAAACAATAAAATAAAATAGAAAAAAGGGCTGGGCATGGTGGCTCACACCTGTAATCCTAGCACTTTGGGAGGCCACCAGGCGGGCAGATCACCTGAGGTTGGGAGTTTGAGACCAGCCTGACCAACATGGAGAAAGCCAGTCTCCACTAAAAATACAAAATTAATCAGATGTGGTGGCCCATGCCTGTAATCCCAGCTATTCGGGAGACTGAGACAGGAGAATCGCTTGAACAAACCCAGGAGGCTGAGGCTGTGGTGAGCTGAGATAGTGCCATTGCACTCCAGCCTGGGCAACAAAAGCAAAACTGCATCTCAAAAAAAAAGAAAAAAAAAAGAAAAGAAAAGTAAAAAGAGTTGTGCAACTATAACCACTATCTAATTTCAGAACATTTTCCGTACCCCAAGAAGAAACCTATTAGCAATTATTCCCCATTTCTCTCTCCCCCACAGCTTGTGGAAACTAATATTTCTGTCTCTATTGATTTGTCTGTTCTGGACATTTCATATAAAGGGAATCATTTATGTGACCTTTGTGATTGGCTTCTTTCATTTGGCATAATGTTTTCAAGATTCATTCATGTTGTGGCATTATCAGTATTTTATTTCTTCTTATTGCCAAATAATATATCAGTGTATGAATATACCACATTTTGTTTATATATTCATCAGTTGATGGAAATTTGGGCCATTTGCTTTTTGGGGGCTATGATGAATAATGCTGCTGTGAACATTCATGCACAAGGTTTTGTGTGGACATACATTGTCAAGTCTCTTGAATATAAATCTGAGTGGAAAAGTTGGGTCACATAGTTTGATCCCTTCTTTCAATCTGGATCTGGATATTGCAAGGACTTTATGTAAACCAGGATAAACTTCTACCACAGAGCTCCAGTGAATAATACACTGGATTAATATCTGAATATCAGAGAGAGATAAATTTCCACTAGCTCTTAAGAAGTATAGCTGACCAAAGATGTGCTGGATGACTTTGACAGTTGTGTTTTCTTCCTTGAAGGTGTTAACAAGGATTTAAGATGCTATTAAGGAGACTGAAATATGGGTGGTAAAATTGGATTAGTAAAATTGGATTAGTAAAATTTCAGATTAATTCATTTCCTTGTATGAATAGATACTGTATTTCCTAGGTATTGCGCTAAGTTTTGGTAGTGGACAAAACCTACCCTCAGAAAGCTCAAAATAAAGAGCTTTTTTTTGAGACTTTATGATTTTGAGAGTCTATGATAAAAGGAAAGAGAATGGTAAGAAGTAAACAACATGCTTTTTAAAGTTTGCTGGATTTTTTCTTTTTGAGGTAGAGTAAAATTTATTATAATTATCATGCTGTATTTTTTTTCTGGAAATGTTGTTCTTTAGAAGAATTACCTTTGTAAAGATACTAAAAATATTAATTAGTAATACATTGTTAATATACTTGAAATCATGCTCACTTAGTTTTAGTGCTAATTTGAATTTCATTGAATTTGTGAAGTGATTTTCATTTGAGAGTCAATTATTTTAACTTTCTTTAATTTTCTCCTACATAACCCAGAAAATTATGTTACACTTGGTATAGTCTAAAACCTATTTGACATTCACAATTTGAGCTAGTAAATGCTGCTTATAGATTCATAAATGGCAAAAAGTCTCACTGATTCAAAATCTGCTCTTACTTATATTTACAAACATTTTTATAGCATTTAAATGCCATATTTGAATTTTTTAAATGTGAGATTAATTTGGTGATCAGAGTCTTCAGTGTTTTGCTTTAGTAAGAATGAAAAAAAGTACAAAGTATTTGGTAAACAAATCCATGTATATGTTTTTTCTGAATTATTTACTTATTATTGAGCCATAGGATAAAATATTTTCATGGCTTTTGAAACATATCTCCATAATGCTATATAAAAGATTTGTTTCAGTTTATAATTAAGAAAGCAGTGAACAAATGATTAGTTATTAAATGGATCACTTTTAGTGCTAATATTGTAGCCATAGAATGATAAGTTAATGTTGGTTTAACATTTTTTGATAGCAGGGATGAGTACTTTTCCATGTTTGTTTTTTAATCGTATTTTTTGAACTTTGAAAGGCTCTTTAACATACAGAAAAATCTGTCTAAATTCTGTCCTGTTTTTCTGTTGTTTATTGCCTCTGTGTGTGTGTGTGTGTGTGTGTGTGTGTGTGTGTGAGAGAGAGAGAGAGAGAGAGAGAGAGAGAGAGAGAGAGAGAGAGAAAGAAAGAGAGACAGAGACAGACAGAGACAGAGACTGACAGGCAGACAGACTGGTTTTCCACCAGTAATTCCAGGTGGATATCTATTCTATTTAAATACCATTAAAGAACCAACCAGTAGCACCACACTATTAGGTCTTATTTGAGAGGTGGCAGGCAATACCCAAGTAGGAACCAGTTTTAATGCCTTTCTTGATGTCTCTTTCAAACTCCTAAAGTTAAATGCATTAAACATGTTTTCTGATAATGTGTTTCTCTTATCATCTTCATCAGTAATACTAATCACCTCTTTTCAAGCAGATTAACACTTCATTTGGCATGGAATTTTTAAAAATTACTAGACTGTGTGGTAGGATAGGAGTGAGCAGGACTGGATACATAGCCTTGCTTACCTTGCAACTTGATCGCATTAACTTTTCATCCTTGACTTTGTGAGTTATAAAATGCTTTTGGTAGTAATATTACCCTTGCAAGAGTAGAGTGAGAATTAAATGAGATGTGAGTGTAACTTCCTAGTGCATTGCCTGGTTTATTAGCTGCACAGATCTATCCATTTCCAAGGAACAATGTGAGACTCCTGGTGGGCAAGTATCCACACATGTACTTGACTGTAAAATTCCATAGGTGGGGAGAAGTGTCTTTTTCACACCCGTCACTAGGGTCATGGCATAGGCACTTATGACAAAAGACTGATTAATAAGAGAAAAACATACAACTTTATCTAATAAGTTTTTAATAACACAGAGGAGCCTTTATAAGGCACTGAAGACCCAGAAAGTCAGGCAAACCTGTGTATTTCTTATGCTAGGTTTCATGAGGAGTGGACAGTCATGAAAAAATATGTTTAGAGGTCAAGGTTATGATCTAATGGCAGTAAATGGGGAATTTAGCAAGGCGTGTTTGTTCAGACTCTTCTTGGCACCTCTGTGTCTTCGGCTCCCTTCCTCTGGGTATTGGGAAGGTGCTGGTGGTCTCTTGAATGAGGGTCATATGGTCTGCTTCAGGGGAAGCTCAGAAAATTCTTCCTAGGTTTTGTGGGTGGAAGGGCTGGGGGGAAGGTCAGAGATACCTTTCCTTTTCTGCTGTTTTCACAAATGCCAGGGTGCTATATTTTAGGGTACCATGTACTAAACTGCATCAAATCTGTACGTGATTAGAATTTTCTTCCAAATTACTTCTGCTTTACCCTCCCACTCCAAGTCTGTCATGGTGTGATATAATAAAATATACATTTGGTCTTTGTTCCAGTTCCCAGCACAGAGCTCCTAAAACTCTAAAGTATCTTTCATTATTTATAATCAGCCCCTTTTCACCATATCTGAGTTCATGCTAATGAGGTAACTATTGTTGGGCTCCTGGATAGTTTCAGGATAGGAGCTGGTAGCCAGCAAAACCAACCATGTGATTAGATAACTTTCTAATACCTACTTAATATTTTACTTTACCTTATCATAATCACACACATTTTAGAAATAGCAGATTCACTTTTATGAATTTTGTTGTTGCTTTCTTAAGGATTAAACCAGATAGCGTTATTAGCAAAATGTTTTGTCAAAATTAGTTATTTTAAGTAGTTTGATAATTTGGCAAAGGCAGAGATTTTTTATTAACAATGTTAGCTATAGGACAGGTAGAAAAAGGGAATTGGGTAATAGAAATGTCTATATTTTCCCTTAGAGGATACGTCCTTTCTCCATCTTTACTCCTCTGTGTCCCTCTCTTATATGACTACTTCTTCATCCTTATTTGCAGAGCTCTCATAGTGTACTGGAAAGAACATTAGACCAGGAGTCCAGAACACCTGCATTCCACACACTGCAAGCTTTAGTGGTTGGAGAATCAATCATGATTGTTTCTGAGCCTTGGTTTCCTGAACCATGCAAAGGGAGCTGATACCTGTCTTTCCTATCTCAGTGTCAAATTGAACATTGCAATGACGAACAGGAAAGTCCTTTGCCCAAGATACTCAGAAGTGTGGCAATGTGAGGAATTAAAGTTAAAAGGTATAAACTACTGACTTCAAATCCATTCAGGCTAGTGGAATTACCCCAGTTCATTTGAATAGCAATACCGGATGTCACTTGCTAAGGGGCATGTGTTTCTTCCCTCTTTTAGTTTTGTTGACATTCTGCCAGTAAATTTTAGTTAGGGAAAACAGAAGCCAGAATTCTGTGACATTTGTTCCTGGCAGATGATTAACTGTATCTAGTTTAATTTTCTAAATTAGCTTGAAGCTACTTATATATGAGGATGACTCAAAAGAAATTTATAAAAATATTAAAAAAGTGATCATACATCAAGAGGTAAAAATCACAAAGGAACATTTTAATGTACTGAAACTTTGTTTATATGTGGTCCACTTTATTAAGCACCACAAAATTAAGGGACAGAGTAGGAAAATATTTGTAACATACAAAAGAGAGAAATAGTGACTTTCCTTAATATGGCGCTTTCCTAGATCATTGAGAAAAAAAAAAAAATGGAAAAATGAGTAAAACACTTGAAACCTATAAAAAATCATACAAAGTCAATAAACCTATGAAAATGTTCACCCTTTATTAGTAATTCAAAAATATGAAATAAAACCAAGTTAGTTATTTCTTAGAGACAGGGTCTCTGTTGCCCAGGCTGGAGTGCAGTGGGTGCGATCATGGATCATATAACCGCCAACTCCTGAGCTCAAGCAATCTTCCTGCCTCAGCCTCCCAAGTAGTTGGGACTACAGGTGTGTGTCATCACACCCAACTAATTTTTAATAATCTGTTTTAGAGACAGGGTCTCACCATGCTATCTAGGCTAGGAGACTATTTATTCCCCCATCATCTTAGTAAAGATTAAAAAATACACCACCAAATGTAGTGTCCATCTCTTCTATTTCTAGTGAAATTATAGAATGATACTGGAGTAGTTTTACAATCTATAACATTTAATATAATTTATAAAACTTTGACCAAACCATTTTACTTTAATAATTCATCCTAAGGAAATAGCTGTGTATTTAAAAATTGTTATAAAGTTGTGCATTTCAACATTCTTTAAAATAGTGTAAAATTTATTTTATTAGCTTGGACACAATCTAACTGTAGAGTCATTAGTCAAGAGTTTTGTGGGGTTTTGAGTTTCAAAACTGGATTTTCACAATGGCACAAATTTGAGGTAATTTGGTGATGCGTATGACAGTAATTCATTAGCTTCTGACAACATAAGATTGGTGTAGACACCAGGATATTCAACTTTCATAGGTTTACTCGGTTGTGAAATGAAATATCACTACTGGCCACATAAGCTGTCGAGGATTTTATGAAATCAAATATTGGCCTGTGGGTCAGATTTTTATTTTACTGAAGCTCTCAGAGTTTATGCCTTTGACAGGTCCAGTTGCTGTTTGATTAGGACTTTCATTCTTAGAACATGGCTGTGCCAAGGGAATTCTCACTATCTTTTATATCCATGAGGAAGTGCCAGTACAGCCAGAAGTTATCTGGCTGAGATTTCTCTTTCTTCTCTTCCTTTCATCTACAGATAAAGGATCACAGATATCCACTAATCTGTGGTTCCAAAGTATTTACTAGATTTGATTGAGAGTTTTTGTTTTGTTTTGTTTTGCTTTGTTTCATTCCCCACCCACCCCAACCTCGTATTTACCAAACAGCCACCTACATCACATCTCCTCCAGAGTTCCTATCCATTTCTTGGCACTGGAGTTGAGTGTTTTTTTTTGTTCTGTCCTTTTTAGTGTTTTGGTTCTGGAGTGACAATTTGATTTCATTTCCCCATCCCCTTGGCAACCTTTCATAGCAAGCCCCTATGCTCTTTATATTTTTTTGTTTCTTATGGATTGAGGAGGAAGGAAGAGAAGGCAGGAATATTGAAGTGCCTTTATATAGTTGGAAATCCCTCCTAGGCCAGGCCCAGTGGCTTGCCCCTGTAATCCCAGCTACAGGGGCAGGCAGGCAGGAGGATCACTTGAGCCCTGGAGTTCAAGATCAGTCTGAACAATATAGTGAGACGCCTTCTCTTAAAAAAAAATTAGTTGGGTGTGGTGGCGCTTGCCCATGGTCCCAGCTACTTGTGGGGCGGAGGTGGGAGGATTGCTTGAGCCTAGGAGTTCGAGGCTGCAGTGCCTAGGCCACAGAGCAAAACTCTGTCTCTGAAACAAAATAATTTTAAAAATTTAAAAATTTCTGCTAGCTGTTATCTAAGAGCAAAGGCTACCTTTTATAGTAAGTCAAAAGTAAGTTTCTGTTTATACAAAGCTTTCATCTGAAATATGCATGTGGATAGTTAATTCCAAGAGGATTTTCAGAGATTTCCTGTTTCCCTGCTACAGGGCCCTCTCCTTATTGTAATCTGATATAGATCTATACATTACCCGCATAGTAGCTCTGAAAATTGCACCTTTAGCTCCTTTATTCTTTCTGCTAAAATGTTTCCTTGATCATTCTGATCCATTTATAGGAATCATGTGTGCCCTCTCCCTTCCTTACCCTTCATTGAATCCAGAATGGTTTGGTAAGAGTTCTGGTCATTGTAATCATTCTAATCTTCTCTCTTATGAGAAATAATTATAAAGTCTCCTTTGCTTATAACTGTCCCATTCTGGTGATAATGTATCTTTATCTTTTTTGTACCTTCCTCATATAAAAGCAGTTCTTTGAGGTGTTTTCCTGAATTTCTGTATCATTTTTCTTTTTTCTTTTCTTTTTACTTTTATTTATTTATTTATTTTTTAGACAGGGTCTTGCTCTGTCACATAGGCTGGAGTGCAGTGGTGCTGTCTTGGTTCACTGCAACCTCTGACTCCTGGGTTCAAGCGATTTTCCTGCCTCAGCCTCCCGAGAAGCTGGGATTGTAGGCACCCACCACCATACCCGGCTGATCTTTGTGTTTTTGGTAGAGACGGGGTTTCACCATGCTGGACAGGCTGGCCTCGAACTCCTGACCTCAAGTGATCTGCCCACCTTGGCCTCCCAAAGTGCTGGGAATTCAGGCATGAGCCACCACGCCTGACTGATTTTTCTTAATTATTCACAATTAAAGCAGTTGAGAGATCATTCAGAGTAATTACATCTTGTAATATTTTTGCTGCATCGAATATATTTTCCAAATAATGTTTTCTGTGAAATCATCTATTCAAATGCTGTGAAATATGTGGTTTCCTTTTAGTATGAATTAGAGGTAGCTAGTTTGAGGAGGTAAATAGTTACTGTGGTTGTCTTATTCAGTTGAATATGAAATGACCATTCATTTAGAGGTGTTTCTTCACTCCCTCTTGAAATTACCCCAAAATACAGTAAAGACAATCCCCCTGTGTAAAACCACAGATACAAAGAGAACAGGGGAGGAGCGACAACATTTTGAAACTTTTCTGATTTAAAGGAGACCCCAGAACACTGAAATTCAATCTTATAGAGTGAGAAGCCACGAAGAAACTCCATTGGCCCAGGGGAAGCCCCTGATAAGTTCAAAAATTGATGTTAGTTACATGATATTCCTGAAAAGAGGAGAGGAGGGGTTGAAAACAAGCACTGGTTGAAAGTCTGTTTAAGATATGGTTACAGCTTCAGATCTTCTCCCCCAAACCTTGTAGCAGGGCAACTGTCCTTTCTCTACTCTAGCATAAAACTGTATGTAAGAGGTAAGGGGGGCCATGCATGGTGGCTTACTCCTGTGATCCCAGTACTTTGGGAGGCCAAGGCAGGCAGATCACTTGAGGTCAGGAGTTTGAGACCAGCCTGGCCAACATGGTGAAACCCCGTCTCCACTAAAAATACAAAAAATTATCTGGGTGTAGTGATGCACGCTTGTAGTCCCAGCTACTCGGGAGGCTGAGGCGGGGGAACCACTTGAACCCTGGAGGTGGAGGTTGCATTTGGCTGAGATTGTGCCACTGTACTCCAGCCTGGGCAACAGTGTGAGACTCTGTCAAAAAAAAAAAAAAAAAATTACAAAAAAGGGGTGAGAGGATCTGATCTAAGTGATGCCACACACGGCTGAGTGTGGGTACTATATGGAAAACATGGGGATTATGAAGATGGCTATAATAACTGCCATATTCCTGTATGTATGTGTCTTTGCAATGCAACTTTGGCACTCCTTCCACCAAGAATTGAATTCGATTTTCCCGCTTCTTCAGTCTGTGCCAGTTTATTGACTTGCTTTGATTAGTAAATTGTGGTAGGACTGATGTACAGGTTCTGGAGCCTAGGCCTCAGGGAGTTTTGAAGATTTCATCCTCACCCTGTTGGAACTGTGGGACTATCATGTGAAGAAACCAGGGGAGTTTCCTTGGGGATGAGAGACTACATAGAGAAAGAGGCTCAGCCAATAGTCAGCACCAACCACAGACATGTGGGTGAGGCCATCTTGTACCATCTGGCAAGTAACCAGATGCCTGTAGTCACATGAAGAACTCTAAATGAGAACAGCACAATAACCATCCAGCTGAACCCAGTCTGACTTGCAACCCTACACAATTGTTATCAAATAAACAGTTGTTGTTTTAAGTTTCTAGCTTATGGGGTGGTTTGTTTCACAGAAGCAGAGAATGAATGCAAGGATTAGTGACCATCTATGCATTGAGATGTGAAAACCATAGCCCTCTTCCAATGTTCAGTTCCCAGGTTTATTGATTTTAAATAACCAAGGCTTACCAGTGTTTGAGGAAATCCTCTACTATAAAGAACAGAGACTACTAAAGCAAATAAATAGAGACAAGAAACTTGGAGGAAACAGGTAATGCAAGGAGGAGGAAACTTTAAAAATTGTTGTTAATGTTATCAGAATGATTCAAATGTGATTGCCATAAAGCAAGAGCAAGATGCTATGACAGATTGGGCATAGTGGCTCATGCTTAAAATTCCAGCACTTTGGGAGGCCAAGGTGGGAAGATTGCTTGAGGCCAGGAGTTCAAGACCAGCCTGGGCAACATAGCTATACCCCATCTCTACAAAATAAAATAAAATAAAAGACCAACCAGGTACAATGGTGTGTGACTGTAGTCCCCACTACATGGGAGGCTGAGGAGGGAGAATCACTTGATCCCAGGATCTGGAGGCTGCAGTGAGCCATGATTGTGCCACTGCACTCCAGCCTGGGTGACAGAATGAGGACCTGTCTCTTAAGAAAAAAAAAGATGCCATGAGAAAAAAAGATTCAGAGAAAAAAAAAAGCTCTTGGAAACTAAAAGCATGAGAAGAACAAACAAAAAAGAAATAGAAAAGATAGGAGAAAATAGAAGGGAGAAACTTATCAAATAAATAATACAAAAAATTTATTAGCATGGAAAGGTAAGATTCTCTAGACTGACAAACCCAAATGAGGGCCAACCTCAGTTTAAAGATCCACAAAAAGGTAAATCAGAGTGAAATTTCACAGTTCCAAGGTTAAAATGGAACCCTGAGTGCTTGTAAAAAGAGAAAAACTAGACTAAACTAATTAGCAAACAACAAATCATTCTGTGAAAAGGATTGGAATCAGAATGGCATCAGATTTCTCAACAGAAATTCTGGAAGCCAAAAATCATGAGAGCAATGATTCAACCTAGAATTTTCTGCCAAAAACTGTCAAACAAATGTGTGTGTGTAATAAAAAACAAATACACCAGAGCACACACAAAAACACATGAGGGAAAGAAATAATTTACTTCCTGAGAGCTCTTTCACAAGAGTGACCAAATAAAGTCAGAGCAAAAGCTGAATGCTGTTCCAGAACTCAACCAGCGGGAAAGAAGGAGAACTTCTGTAAGGAGAAAAAAAGCACAATTCATGGATTATCGGTTGCCTTTGATTATGTGGAACTTGAGAGACCATTAGAGTCATTGGGAAGAATTTGTGATAGGTACATTAAAAGTTAACCAAATGAGTAGGAATGCCAGCAAGTAATCATAAAAACTGTTCTATGAGAAAGGTAAACACAATCACAGTGTACAACATACTCAGCATTGTTCAACATTTGCATACTTGGAATACTTTAAACCCCAGATATTTCATAAAAACTGGATGATATAATTATACTGAGAGGACAGGCAGAGAGGCAGATCTGCTGACCCAGAAGATCTTATTATTATGTTAAAAATCTAACATAATATCTAACACAATAAGAAGTCAATAATTTTTAAAGTGTACAATACAGCATTATAAACATGATAATTAAGAATCTAAAGATGGCCGGGTGCGGCGGCTCACACCTGTAATCCCAGCACTTTGGGAGGCCGAGGCAGGCAGATCACCTGAGGTCAGGAGTTCGAGACCAGCCTGGCCAACATGGTGAAACTCTGTCTCTACTGAAAATACAAAAAATTAGCAGGGCATAGTGGTGCATGCCTGTAATCCCAGTTACAAGGGAGGCTGAGGCAGGAGAATTTCTTGAACCTGGGAAGCGGAAGTTGCAGTGACATCCCTGCTCTCCAGCCTGGGTGACGGGGTGAGACTTGGTCTCCAAAACAACAACAACAACAACAACAACAACAACAACAACAACAACAACAACAAATATATGACCTATTTCAAAAGAAATATCTAGAAATATTGGCATTACTGACTTTGGGGAGTGATTCTGGGTATAGGCGGGGGACTTCTGGTTTTAGTTACAAAAGAATCTTAGTTTTGACTTATTTATTTACAAATATATTACTTTGATAAAAATAAGCTAGTAAGGTTTAGCAATATTAGAATTTTGCAAGTGATACATTGATTTTGCATTTGGTGTTTTTGAGAATCATAGCCATAAGAAATATAATTGTTTACCCCTTCTGACTTGGTTTTATATTTTCACTCACAGGGAAAATTTTGCTAAAAAACTTGCAGGAAGTCTGGGGATAAGTAGATAGTGTCAGAATACGGGTATTTTATAGATCTACGACTAGTTTCTACAAGTAATTCATCTGAAATTAGTTGTGCTTTAATGTGAGGATCAGTGAGTCTTTTCCCTTCTGGATGAGACTAAAGAACTATAGTAAATAAAGGAAAAGAGAATGGAGTCTAATCTTGAATAATAAAAAAAGTTAAATTGTAATAATTGATTTGAAGTGAAGAAATGATTTAGGAGTTTCAGTTATATTGAAATTAAAAAACCGATCAGTTTTAAAAGTAAGCGTTTTAATTTTCAATAGAAATAAAGAAAATGCCCAGAGAATAGTTATACAAGAAAGTGCTTTGGACTTGAAGTCAAGAAGGTCTAAATTTGATCTTTGGTTCTGCCTCTTAAACAGTTTTTTTTTTGCGGGGAGTTTTGTCGGCCGGGAGCGGTGGCTCACGCCTGTAATCTCAGCACTTTGGGAGGCCGAGGCAGGCGGATCACAAGGTCAGGAGATGGAGAACATCCTGGCTAACACGGTGAAACCCCGTCTCTACTAAAATACAAAAAATTACCGAAGCATGCGGGCGGGCGCCTGCGCCTGTAGTCCCAGTTACTGGGGAGGCTGAGGCAGGAGAATGGCGTGAATCCGGGAGGCGGAGCTTGCTGTGAGCCGAGATCGCGCCACTGCACTCCAGCGTGGGCGACAGAGCCAGACTCCGTCTCAAAAGAAAAAAAAAAACCAAAACAAAACAGTTTTGTGACTTTGGTGGTGATGTTTAATTAACCTCTCTCAACATTAATTTTTCTATCTGTAAGGCAGGGATAGAAACACTAAATTTACAAGACTATTTTAAGAACTGTTTAAGATTATGTGTGTAAAAGCTCTTTACTGCACATTGACAGCATTACATAAATGTAGAGTCATTATTAAAATAAATCAAATTTTATCTTAAGTTCTTCTTTTAGCACCAGTTGCCTAGTGTAGAAAGCACAGTATTCAGTATTGGAGACAGCAAGTAACTCAGATGTTCAATGACAAACAAAACTTTCAAATGAACTCCATAGCAAGCAGGGTCAGAGTAGGAGAAATTCCTATTTCTCCCTATCAGCTCTGTCAAATAGGAAGCAAAACAGGGTGAAAAAGGACAGTAAAGAGCATTAACCTGTGTTGAACCTTCAGTCATACAATAAACTTATAATTAACTTAAGTGAAGTCTTAAAAAATTCAATTATGTAAAATGCAGGATTTTGCTGTTGGGAGATTAATTAAACGAGATCAGAGGATGGGGAAGGTTGGGAGTCAATTGACTCTTACGTTTCAATTCTCATTATTATGGGATTTTACTGTACTTCACAAAGAGTCAATCCTTAATATCTCAATTTTGGTAGAAAGTAGATTATTTTTTCCCATTAATTCTTCTATGGGGCCCAGAAATTTATGAACTTCACAGAATGCTTACTACTATTTTTGCTAATTCAATGAATATTTTCAAATATAATGTTTTTTGTTATAAAAGTCTGCATTGTGTCCTGAATTAGTAACATACTCTCTGCTCACCTGCAGTTAGCTCCATCATCTCAGTGCGTTAGTTGTTCTGTTGTTTTTCATTGTTTTTTTTTTAAGATTACATGAGCTTCTGGTAGTCTGCCTGAGTCCAGTTTAAGACCTCTACATTCTGAACAAATGGCCTTATAAACAAAGCAATTGCAAAGTGAACTTAGTCTTCACATGGAATGTAAAATTGTTATCAATCTGGTTCATTTTATTTTGTGAAAAATTAATTTATCTTTTAGACTGCATGTGCCAAATCTCTCTAGCTCACAGCAGACAAATTAATGAGCTGCTCAAAGCCTGCCTGGGTCAGTAGAGTTCCTTGGAGGTATTGCAGTTTCATGTATTTATAATACTTTCAGGTGGTTTCTGGTAATATGGGCCCCTGAATAGAATAAGAATTAGAAAATTTACTCAAAGGATGCATCAGCCACCATGCTAGTTTGAAAAGAAAGAAAGCATTGTGTGTTCTTTTGAACTGACAAAAAACAGCGATATAGCAGCGCTTCACCCCCAGTTTAAATGGACTGTTTAGAAAAACTAGATTTTAGTAAAACGTAAGTATTAAACCTACACAAAAATGGAATATTTGAGAAAATATAATTAAAATATGAAATACTAGCTCACAAAATTAGCTTCCTCTATCATTATTCATTAATCTTTTTAAATGTCAATGTTAGATTGTGGGACTAAATGGATTTTTGATCAAAATACCACATTCTTAATGTTGCTGTTTAATTAAAGAAATAACTTCTGAAGAGTTTACTTTTCCCAGTGACACTCAGCATGTATTGTTCATGTAGCAAATTTGAGACTGACTCAATAATATTAATAATAGCATATACTGCCTTTTTGGTGCCACACAATGTTTTTGCACATATTGATTCATTTAATCCTTATCACTCTGCTATCAGGTAGCCACAGAAAAGGTAAGTAACCTACTCAAAGTTACACTATTAATAATATGAACTAGATGATTTGAACACAAGCAGTCTAGCTCCAGAGTTCTCAGTTATGCTAGCTACCTCACCTAGCTTTTCATTTTTATTACCTCTTGCTAACCTTTGTGTTCCTGAATTACCATGGCAGATTGCTCTGCTCAATGGATGGTTCTATGGATACACACACACACACACACACACACACACACACACACGTACATTTACTTAGAAACATTCTGTTTTGGTAGGGAATCATTCTTTTCTACATATATTTATGATCAGCAAACTTTAGTGTTTGTGTAGGAAACGTTAATTTTGCAGATAGCTGCTAGCTTATAGTGAGTGTATTTTGGCAATGGATTTACATTGATAACTGATTTTATTTCATTGCTTCCCAGAGAACATTTGTCTAATAGTTGAAGGGCTGTTTTCACTGATTCAATCTAAAAGATGCATAGGAAGATTGAGATCATGGTCATTCTCCAACGATAAAGTAGCTGTGACACTAGTAACCCCAAACACTGCTCATTTAGGTGCTTTGCACAGTGTCAAGAATGCAAAATCAGTAAATGTCTTTTACTGTGGAAGAACATAGTTCATGAAATTGCAGGTACTCCTACTAGTATTCTGTTTTCTTAGATGAATAATGTGACAACGGACTATTGTCTTGACATCATAAAGAAGTTTGAAGTTTCAGAAGAAAATAAGGTGAAAATGTTCTTGGCATAGAAGGTAAAATAACCAATATTCTTTATTTCTCATTTCTTGATTCAGCCTGTTAAATTAAATTCCATCAAAATTTTAGGAAAAGAAATCAGGAGATATCCGTGGGATTATATTAATAAATAATTCAAATAAAATCTACAACACACATATATTTTCCTGCAAAGCAAAGACCATGATGTTGCTATTTCTCTTACTTTTGCAATGCCCATAAGCATTTTCCACTTCAGGCAAGTCTACCTGATACCACCATGTGTGATGGATGCCATGACATATTTGGACTTTTCTCAACTGGCTGATTTTGGAAATAGCCTCAGCCTGATAATTTCATGAAGGGAAATTCAGTCCTAAAATAAGTTCTCTCTGAGACTAGTGACTTGCCATGTTTCTTTTAAAATGGTAGCAACTGACTGTTTTCCTAATTGGTAGCTTTGGAGAAGCTGTTGGAACCACAAATCTCATTAATACAGTGACTTCATTTTATAGTTGAGGAAGTGAGGCTCAAATAAATTAAATAATTCGCCCACAGTTATGTACTCAGAATCTAGCTCCTGGAATGTCAGACATAAATTATATGGTAGAAATATAGCTAATGTATGTATATGTATTTAAAATATGTAAAGAAATACCATGAAGGCTGCCACCCAAGAGGAGGATCTTTCAGGCAGAGCAGATGATCTTTAATGAAAGACCAGCTGCCTATAAGAGCATGCAAAGCCATGGTTTATCTAATCAATTTTGACCGTTGGCCCCTCATTACTTCTGCTCCCAGATCAGTGTGAATAAGGGGGGTTTAATACCATCTATTTACTTCCAGGGGCGGTAGGTGATTAAAATGAAGTGGAATAATTTAAAATCTTAGATCATTAGCTGGGTGTGGTGGCTCACACCTGTAAACCCAGCACTTTGGGAGGCTGAGGGAGGGGATCACTTGAGGCCAGGAGTTTGAGACCAACCTGGCCAACATGATGAAATCCTGTCTCTACTAAGAATACAAAATTAGCTGGGTATGGTGGCACATGCCTGTAATCCCAGGTACTCAGGAAACTGAGGCACGAGAGTCCCTTGAGCCTGGGTGGTGGAGGTTGCAGTGAGCCGAGATCGTGCCACTGCACTCCAACCTGGGTGACAGAGTGAGACTCTGTCTCAAAATATAAAATAAAATAAAATAAAACGAAATCTTAGATCATTAAAACTGTTTTAAAACAACCAGAGATGATAAACTAACTTGGGCCTTTTCTGTGCTAAGAAATGAATCTTTTCTTTGGTGAGGCCCAAAAGATGGAATTAAACATGGTTTCCTAAGTTATGAACATAAAAGTTGGCATGAAGAAATTAAATTTCAAAGGATATTTACAAATATAATTATACCTAATGATATTTGAAGACTTGAAGTAATTTACCCTATAATTATTCTGTTTAGATATTTGCAAGTCATCCATGTATTTATTTGTTATATTAATGAAAACCTCTTTGACCCAGGCATTATATTTTGAAAGATTCTAAAAAAACTGATAGGGTTTTCTAAATAATCTTAAAGGACTGTTTCAAAGTTATAAAATGTGCCAGCCATTAGCAGCATTTTTTCAAACCAGTTTGGTTGTCAGTCACACCCTGAATTTAGACAGTGTTTAACTTTTGACATACTACCTTAATTATGGCACTGACTTTACTATATTTCAGATGAACTTAATAACCTATCAATTGCTGGTTGATCAGGGTACCTCTTGGTATAACTATGGCTTTAGCATGGCATTAGTCACTGCATAAGCATAGCTTGAGTTCAGTCATCAGTAATTGGCTTGGCCCCTCCTCTACCTAGTCAAAATTCTTAAAAGTTAACATATATCTATTATGTATGTAATATATAATATATATAACANAGCTTTTCATTTTTATTACCTCTTGCTAACCTTTGTGTTCCTGAATTACCATGGCAGATTGCTCTGCTCAATGGATGGTTCTATGGATACACACACACACACACACACACACACACACACACACGTACATTTACTTAGAAACATTCTGTTTTGGTAGGGAATCATTCTTTTTCTACATATATTTATGATCAGCAAACTTTAGTGTTTGTGTAGGAAACGTTAATTTTTGCAGATAGCTGCTAGCTTATAGTGAGTGTATTTTTGGCAATGGATTTACATTGATAACTGATTTTATTTCATTGCTTCCCAGAGAACATTTGTCTAATAGTTGAAGGGCTGTTTTCACTGATTCAATCTAAAAGATGCATAGGAAGATTGAGATCATGGTCATTCTCCAACGATAAAGTAGCTGTGACACTAGTAACCCCAAACACTGCTCATTTAGGTGCTTTGCACAGTGTCAAGAATGCAAAATCAGTAAATGTCTTTTTACTGTGGAAGAACATAGTTCATGAAATTGCAGGTACTCCTACTAGTATTCTGTTTTTCTTAGATGAATAATGTGACAACGGACTATTGTCTTGACATCATAAAGAAGTTTGAAGTTTCAGAAGAAAATAAGGTGAAAAATGTTCTTGGCATAGAAGGTAAAATAACCAATATTCTTTATTTCTCATTTCTTGATTCAGCCTGTTAAATTAAATTCCATCAAAAATTTTTAGGAAAAGAAATCAGGAGATATCCGTGGGATTATATTAATAAATAATTCAAATAAAATCTACAACACACATATATTTTCCTGCAAAGCAAAGACCATGATGTTGCTATTTCTCTTACTTTTGCAATGCCCATAAGCATTTTCCACTTCAGGCAAGTCTACCTGATACCACCATGTGTGATGGATGCCATGACATATTTGGACTTTTCTCAACTGGCTGATTTTTGGAAATAGCCTCAGCCTGATAATTTCATGAAGGGAAATTCAGTCCTAAAATAAGTTCTCTCTGAGACTAGTGACTTGCCATGTTTCTTTTAAAATGGTAGCAACTGACTGTTTTTCCTAATTGGTAGCTTTGGAGAAGCTGTTGGAACCACAAATCTCATTAATACAGTGACTTCATTTTATAGTTGAGGAAGTGAGGCTCAAATAAATTAAATAATTCGCCCACAGTTATGTACTCAGAATCTAGCTCCTGGAATGTCAGACATAAATTATATGGTAGAAATATAGCTAATGTATGTATATGTATTTAAAATATGTAAAGAAATACCATGAAGGCTGCCACCCAAGAGGAGGATCTTTCAGGCAGAGCAGATGATCTTTAATGAAAGACCAGCTGCCTATAAGAGCATGCAAAGCCATGGTTTATCTAATCAATTTTGACCGTTGGCCCCCTCATTACTTCTGCTCCCAGATCAGTGTGAATAAGGGGGGTTTAATACCATCTATTTACTTCCAGGGGCGGTAGGTGATTAAAATGAAGTGGAATAATTTAAAATCTTAGATCATTAGCTGGGTGTGGTGGCTCACACCTGTAAACCCAGCACTTTGGGAGGCTGAGGGAGGGGGATCACTTGAGGCCAGGAGTTTGAGACCAACCTGGCCAACATGATGAAATCCTGTCTCTACTAAGAATACAAAAATTAGCTGGGTATGGTGGCACATGCCTGTAATCCCAGGTACTCAGGAAACTGAGGCACGAGAGTCCCTTGAGCCTGGGTGGTGGAGGTTGCAGTGAGCCGAGATCGTGCCACTGCACTCCAACCTGGGTGACAGAGTGAGACTCTGTCTCAAAATATAAAATAAAATAAAAATAAAACGAAATCTTAGATCATTAAAAACTGTTTTAAAAACAACCAGAGATGATAAACTAACTTGGGCCTTTTCTGTGCTAAGAAATGAATCTTTTCTTTGGTGAGGCCCAAAAAGATGGAATTAAACATGGTTTCCTAAGTTATGAACATAAAAGTTGGCATGAAGAAATTAAATTTCAAAGGATATTTACAAATATAATTATACCTAATGATATTTGAAGACTTGAAGTAATTTACCCTATAATTATTCTGTTTAGATATTTGCAAGTCATCCATGTATTTATTTGTTATATTAATGAAAACCTCTTTGACCCAGGCATTATATTTTGAAAGATTCTAAAAAAACTGATAGGGTTTTCTAAATAATCTTAAAGGACTGTTTCAAAGTTATAAAATGTGCCAGCCATTAGCAGCATTTTTTCAAACCAGTTTGGTTGTCAGTCACACCCTGAATTTAGACAGTGTTTAACTTTTGACATACTACCTTAATTATGGCACTGACTTTACTATATTTCAGATGAACTTAATAACCTATCAATTGCTGGTTGATCAGGGTACCTCTTGGTATAACTATGGCTTTAGCATGGCATTAGTCACTGCATAAGCATAGCTTGAGTTCAGTCATCAGTAATTGGCTTGGCCCCTCCTCTACCTAGTCAAAATTCTTAAAAAGTTAACATATATCTATTATGTATGTAATATATAATATATATAACATTTTTTATATATATATATATGGTTATATTTAAAAGGCTATTCCTAAAAGTCATATTTTATTTTTTGACATTGTCTGTTTGACTGTGTTAGGCTGTTCTTGTGTTGTCATAAAGAAATACCTGGCCGGGCATGGTGGCTCATGCCTGTAATCTCAGCACTTTGGGAGGCCGAGGCGGGCAGATCACCTGAGGTCAGGAGTTCGAGACTAGCCTGGCCAACATGGTGAAACCCCATCTCTACTAAAAATGCAAAAAAATTAGCCACATGCAGTCGTGCATGCCTATAGTCCGAGCTACTGGGGAAGCTGAGGCTGGAGAATCGCTTGAACCCGGGAGGCGGAGGTTGCAGTGAGCCAAGATCGTGCCACTGTACTCCAGCGTGGGTGATAGAGTGAGACTCCATCTCAAAAAAAAAAAAAAAAAAAAAAAATACCCAAGGGTAGGTAATTTATAAAGAAAAGAGTTTTAATTGGCTCACATTCTACAGGCTGTACCGGAAGCATGGTGCCAGCATCTGCTTGGCTTCTGGGGAGGCTGGAGGGAGATTTTACTCGTGGTAGAAGGTGAAGTGGGAGGAAACAGGTCACATGGCTTGAGCTGGAGCAGGAGAGAGAGTGGAGTGGAGGGAGCCATATACTTTTAAAGAAACAGATCTCAGGAGAACTCATGCACTATTGCAAAGACAGCACCAAGCCTTGAGGAATCTACCCCCATGATCCATACACCTCCCACCAGGGCCCGCCTCCAACATAGGGGATTATATTTCAACATGAGATTTGGGTGGAACAAATATCCAAACCATACTACTGACCTCAAGCAAATCTCTAATTTTTCCAGTTTTCCCCACAAAGGCCATCCTGAGGGTAAATAAGACAATCATTATGAACATTTTTTGACCCCTTTTGTCCCTCTTAGAGCTATTAAGTATGTATGCTTTGAAAGCTGTGGTAAGTCACTCTCTCTTTCTTCCAAAGGCTTCACGAACTTCATGCGTAGTCCTGCCTGTGACATATTTAACCCATTGCACCATGAAGTGTACCAAGACATGGATCAGCCCCTCTGCAACTACTACATTGCTTCCTCTCACAATACATACCTGACTGGGGACCAGCTCCTTTCTCAGTCCAAAGTGGATATGTATGCACGGGTGCTGCAAGAGGGCTGTCGCTGCGTGGAAGGTATGTGCACTTTTTCTGAGTTCCGGTGTGTATGGGCGACCCTGTCCTTCAATTAGTCTGTTGAGTCTAGAATAAAGAATGGAGACCTGAAACACACTCTCACACTAATTAGTACTATTTTTTCTGCTCATTGTAAAGTCAGTCTTAACTCATAATTCTCTCTGGCTCCTTATTGTTCAATTGGGAGAAAGAGGTATGTGTTAGCAGTTGTGAAGCATACCGTTAGTTGCTGAGAAATTATGATGAAAATTAAAGTCTTCCTAGAAAGGTATTTTAATTATACAATTGCAAAATCGTTCAGGAGAGCTTTTTTTGAGATAGAGTCTTGCTCTGTCGCCCAGGCTGGAGTGCAGTGGCGCGATCTCGGCTCACTGCCATCTCTGCCTCCTGGGTTCATGTGATTCTCCTGCCTCAGCCTCCCAAGTACTGGGATTAGGGGCATGCCATCACACCTGGCTAATTTTTTTTTGTATTTTTAGTAGAGACGGGGTTTCACCATGTTGGCCAGGTTGGCCTTGATCTCCTGACCTCATGATTCACCCACCTCGGTCTCCCAAAGTGCTGGGATTTACAGGCATGAGCCACTGCGCCCGGCCAAGCTCTTTGTTTTTAAGATACTTTGTGGTCTATCAGTTATCCAACACTTATTAAACTTCTAGTGGGTTCTAGGTGGTGAGTATACAGAAGTAAGTAAAATATGAATTCTGTGTTCAGGGAGTTCATGGTCTAGTGGAAAGGATGAACGTTTTTTAAAAAAATAATATAAACCAGGCATGGTATTGTACTCCCATAGTTTTAGCTACCCGGGAGGCTGAGGTGGGAGGATTGCTTGGGACCAGGAGTTCAAAGCTGCAGTGTGCTGTGATTGTGCCTGTGAATAGCTATTGCATTCCAATCTGAGCAACATAGTGAGACCCCACCTGTAAGAGAGAGAGACAGAGAGAGATAGAGATAGAGAGAGAGAGAAACAATGTGAAAATTCCACCAGTTGATTGATATACAATAGTATAGAAGTGGGGGTATAGAGAATGAAGTGCGAGATAAAATGTGATGAGAAATCAGTTAGGCTAGGAAGGGAGCTGGGGGTCAGCTGTAAAGGATTTTGAGTGCTATGGTGAGGAATTTCAATTTCAGTTTTTGGTAATGAGGGGCCAGTGAAGGATTTTAATATCTACAGTGATATGATCAGATTTGCAGTTTAGAAAGATTATTTGGGCAACAGTGTGAAAAGATAATTTTAAAGGTTTTTTTTTTTTTTTTGACATGTGTGTTTGTGGAGGGAGAAGGGAGGTGAAACTGGAGGCAGGAAGATGGTGGGAAGGCTATCACAGTGAATCCCAGGGAGGATTCCAAAATCTTGGACTAAGTGAGAAAGAGGTGATGATAAGGATGCAGTATTAAAGAGGTAAACTTAGTGGAACCTGGTGAGAGAAAAGAATGAAAAGAATGAAGGGGAGAGATAGAAGGTGGATGGTGCCACCCCATACTGTAGGGAATCTGAGAGAAAGAGCCTAAATGAGTCCAGTTTTCCATCTGCTGAATTTAGAGTGATTTTATAACATGTACGTGGACATCTTTATCAGTCACTTGGATAACAATGTCTGAACTTACTGAAGAGTCTGGGCAAGATAAGGATTCCAAAGTGCTGAACTTGGTATGTGGTAGTTAAAATCATGAAAATGTACAAGATCACTTACAGAGAGAAGGGGAAAAGAGAAAGAGGCCTGAGGACTTCAGCGATCCAACGATTAGGAGTAGGCAGTGCAAGGGGAGCCAGCAAGGCCAGTGCAGAGAACAGGAGTACTTGCATCTAAAGGATGAAAGGGTTAGAAAGGAATGGCCAGAAATGCCACAGGGAACAGAAAAGTAAAATAAAATGAAGTATCCAATTTAGTTGCATTTGATAGCAGGGAATTGTTGGTGGCCTTTGCTATGTAGGTTGATGATATGTTAGTGGGCAGTTGGTTACCTGCTGTGGGTTGGTGACTGGGCATTTTTCTGCATCCAAATGCTTGATGATACAGGCTGTGGGGCAGTTTTGAGACTTGGAAGTGGGGGAAATAATATAGGTTTGTTTTCAGGTGGGATAAAGGGGACAAGAGATTTTTGAAAGGGCGTATGCCTGTTTTCTCAGAGAAGTAGGAGACAGCATCATCCACTCAGTATAAAGTGAATGGAGGTTGGCCACAGGGCTTAAAATCAGAAAACTGTTAAAGAAGTTATCAGAGAATGTGACAGGAATTGACAAGGTAAGTCAGGGAAGGCCAAGCTGATTTCAAACAGTCTTGACTGATTCAAAATCTGGATGCTTAGACTCCTTTCGATCCCATCCCCAACAGTACTCATCTGCTTAGAGAAGGAGTGAAGACAGATTATGGAATTGATCCAAGTCTCAGGATTTCTAGGTCATATTAAATATCTTCAGGGTATTGGTGAGAGCTCTTATAAGTAACTGACAGGGGCTGCATGGTTCTAGGAAAGGAAGCGAAGTGGATAGGGCACCATAAAATAAGATTAAGAGACTAGAAGACTCAAATAAATAGAAAAATGTGGAAAGTTGTCATCACACTTAAAAAACATGAGAACAGAGAGCTGTCATTGCAATGGGATTTAGTCACAGGTGACAATATCCAGATTGTGTCATGGGTGAGCATCATGGAAACAGAGTGAAGCAAGGGACTATTGGCCTTGAGGAAGTCAGTGCTAAGGGATTAAATAGATGGCTACATGGTGTTTTAACTTACAAAGGATGCAGACAGGAGCAGATTGGAGATTAAAAACTATAAGCCAGACACTTAAGTATAAAAACAAGGTGGCCAGGCACAGTGGCTCATGCCTCTAATCCCAGCAGTTTCGGAGGCTGAGGCAGGCAACTCACTTGAGATCAGGAGTTTGAGACCATGTTGAGGCCAACATGATGAAACCCCATCTCTACTAAAACTATAAGAATTAGCCAGGTGTGGTGGCATGTGCCTGTAGTCCTGGCTGCTCAGGAGGCTGAGGCAGGAGAATCACTTGAACCCAGGAGGCGGAGGTTGCAGTGAGCTGGGATCACACCTTTGTACCCCACCCTGGGCAACAGAGTGAGACTCCATCTCAAAAAAAAAAAAAAAAAAAAAAAAAAAAAAAAAAAAAAAAAATGGTGT